>NW_026881152.1:0-10710 GCF_032173495.1 Musca vetustissima | reverse complement strand
TTGTGCACTAAAGATCCACAGCTAGGCCGATTGACACAACGTATTGAAATTAGTAGAAATTAATATATGTTTTCTTCAAATCGGTTCGACTTTTTTATTGAGATTAAATTTTAAACAGTGCAGCATACCGAATAGCGTGTGTCAAGTTTGCTTTAAATCGATTTACACAAATCTGTCCCACTGTGCGCAAACGACTCTAAACTTGCCCAAATGAAAATGAAATTTAGCATAGATTCCAGAAAGATATAAAAATCACATATTTAAGTTCGTTCAATTTCATGTCAAAATTCCTTCAAAAAGGCGACGTCTTTTCGGACGTCGTATGTACCCAAAGTGGTGAAGGGTATCATATAGTCGGCCCTGTCCGACTTTACTGCTTTCCTTACTGGTTTTACTATAGGTTCGTATTTTCGCATATATGTAAAACTCAACCAATATAACTTTTTCACCACTCAATACCAAACCGCATTTTCCGTTGGTCATCTGTATGCGACAGCATTTGTTTCAAACAATTTCAAACAATATGTAGCTACTGTTTTGCCTAACCGGACTTAGTTCATTAAAAATGCGTTCAGAAAAAATTACACTTCTACTGTAAAAAAATAATACTCACTTTTTTTTAAACTTTTTGCGGTAATTGTTCTTACGTTGTTGGTGTTGTTCTTCTATTACAGTAAAACAATGTTATAATTAAATGCATTGATCAAAAAGAGGCGTGACGCTTTTTTTTATTTTCCACGACCAAAAAAAAAAATAACTTCAAATGGAAAATTATGAAAACGTTGTGAAACCAATACACTGCATATTGATAAATACAGAAACACATAAACGCCGACACACACACATAAAGTGTAAATGTAATTAATGGTTTGGCCAAATACGGCAGATTGCAAGAATTTATGAATACCAATTATGCCATGGTGCGTAAAGAAATACGCCTATTAAGCCACTCAATAATTATATGGTAGTCAAGAAATAATAATAATGTGCGTAGATTGCTATCAATATGGAATAATTTTCATGACTGTATTTAGATATTTTAAAAAAATTTAAGATGTAAGGAAAATATTAAGAGTGGAAAGGAAAATAACAATTACATTCTAAATAATGTAATCTCTTGATATACTCTAAAAAACAGTCTTAATAAGCCCATAGGATTTTCCTAAAAAAATAATATTTTATTAATTCGCACCTTATTAGACCCTTGATGAAATATTTCAGAATTAATCTATGCGTTTATAGACCATTGAAAAAATAAACTTAAATCCATACGTTAACAGGCCCTTTCATAGATTTATGGCTTGACATATCCTGGATGAATTACTATTTTATAGATACACACCTTGACAGACCCTTGAAAAATAACAATTGGTAAATACACGCCTTGTCAGACATCTGACGAAATAATTTTTGATCAATTCACAACAAGTTGTGAATTGATCAAAAATAAAAAAAATATTCTAACTTAATCCACACCATGATAGACCCTTAAATAATAATCTTTGGAAAATCTACACCATGAAGTAACCTTGAAAAAACTGTATTGAGTTAATACACGTATTTTTACTCCCAAAAACTTGATATAAATGGTAGACCATTAAAAAAACAATTTTAATAAATACACATCTTCCAAAAATGAATCTATATAATCTAATATATCCATGCCTTGATAAAATCTAAAAAAAAATAGTATCTTAATACATACACGCCTTTTTAAACCCTTGACAAATAGTCCTAATGAATCCACGTCATGGCAGATACTTTAAAAATTCACCCCTTGATGAAACCTTGAAAAAATTCCCCAGCAAAAATTAATCTTAATCCTTAAAATAGATCTTACTAAATCCACGCCTTGATATATCCAAGAAAAAAACCAGTGAGCGGAGCAGTATAGTCGGACGGGGCCGACCATATGATACCCTACACAACTACCACGAAAAGCACACTTTCCGCGGTTCTATATTCTGAGCCAGGCCAATATTTCGTGATATTTGCACCCTTCTTACCGATTATAGATCAACAACTCAACTTTCTAAATCTTGCATATTTCCAAAATATATTTTTTTTAAGTGAATTTTTTACGCCATAAAATAAACAATTGGTCACTTTAAGTTTTGGTTGATTTGGTCCTCGGAAAATTGACCGGTCATCATCTAAACAGCCGCTCTAAGTATTTGGTCAGATCCCCTTCACCTTGTAAAATATGTAATGTTCTGCATATAATAGTTGCCTCTAGAGCGACTAGAAAATCTGGCAAAATTAAAGGCTTCGGTTCATTGCACCCGCTAAATGAAATCTCAACTTCACTGAAAACTATAGGTGTCGTCCTAGACCATAATCGGAAATTCATGTACAATTTCAAAGCTATCAGCGCGACATTTCCGTCCTCTAATGGATTAATAGTAATACTATGCACATAGTCACCTTTACCTAATTACGTATAACTCCCACATCAGAGTACATACAGCCATAAAATTGGTATCAATTTGAAGGTCAACAACTCCTCTTGGATATATTATCAACTTCTCGGGTATATGTCCTTCAGGAGCAAGTATATACACCCCACAATAAAAATTTTGTAATTTTTCACACAAAAGTCAGGGTCCATTTGACCCGCTAAATATTGACCGATATTTATCAAAACAGGCATGCTTATTCTTAAGCCCGATCCCCTTCCCCATGTAAAATTTCACGATGTTCGGACCATAACTGCGGCCTCTGGAGCGACAAGGAAAAGCGACAAAAATTTAGTATTTGGTCCATTTCATCCCCTAAATATTAACCGATTTTTACCTTTCGTTGGACCGAACCCAACCTACATGCAAAATTTCGTGAAGATTGGTCCATAACTGTGGCCTGTATCGTCTAGGACCAATATTTCGCGGCGTTACAAACTTTTGGGGCTGCACCATATAATTTTCGGTGATGATCAGATAATAATATTGGAATAAAGTGGACCGAAAACATAGTTTTTTTTTAGGTTTTTTCGAATCGATCTATCTATATACAATTGAAAGCCGAGCATAACAACACAACCCACTGTAAAGGTCAAGAGAATGCAAATATTGCCCAAGATCAGAATATAGAACCACACAAAGTTAGATTTTCGTGGAAGTTGTGTAGGGTATAATATGGTCGGCCCCGTCCGGCTATACTGCTCCGCTCACTGGTTTTTTGTTTGCATTCAGTTGTGTGAAAAAGAAAATTCAGTACAAATGCAAGTGGGGCGGCTAAAATTGTGAATGGTGTTTATGGTTCCGATACTGTAACATTCAATTATGCGTAATTTTGGTTTCGTAGATTCCGTTCAGGAATTTTTGATGTTAAAGATGCACCTCGCACAGATAGGCCGGTCGTCGAAAATGTCTATAAAAAGCTATAAAATTGGAGAAATGATCGATGTTGACCGGCATTTAAGCAGGAGCTAAAAATCGGAGCTAATTTAAACCATTTACAATTGACTTGAAACGGTAAGAATTTGCCATCAGGAGAGGTTTCGTATTCCACCAGGACATCGCTAGACCCCTCGACTCGAAAATTCGGCAGCTTGGTTGGGAAGTTTCCGCATCCGTCATACAGTCCGGACATGGCACCAATCGATTATCATCTTTTTCTTGTATTGCACAATTTCTTTAATGATAAAAAATTGGTATCTAGGAAGGATTGTGAAAATCGACTATTGGAGTATATGCAATTAGAAAGAATGTTGAGCGCGTCATAAAATACATTTTTAAATTAATAAAAATTTATAAAACCCGGCACACCGAATGCCAAAAAGAACCAGTAAGGAAAGTAGTGAAGTCGGACTGGGCCAACTATATGATACCCAGTAAAATGAAATTGGATCCATACACATTTCATTCTGCAACCGATACTAAAATTTTCATTTGGATAGATATAGAAGCTACATCTAAATGTGAAACTATTTCAGGAAGCTTAACACACATCTTTCTAGACCTAATTCATTACGCTGTGCCAAATTTTGTGCCAACCGAAAGATATTAAGGGACTTTGGTACACCATTAACCGTAAATCGGACGGAAATATAGATGGGAGCTATATATAAATCTGAACCGATTTCCACGAAACTAAACACAAATCATTCTAGACCGAATTCATTACGCTGTGACAAATTTCGTGCAAATCGAAAGACATTAAAGGACTTTGATGCACCATTTACATTAAATCGGATGAATCTATATATGGGAGCTATATCTAAATCTAACCCGATTTTCAGAAAACTTAACATACATCATTCTAGACCTAATTCATTATGCTGCGCCAAATTTCGTGCAAATCGAAAGACATAAAGGGACTTTGGTGGACCATTTACATTAAATCGGACGAATCTATATATGGGAGCTATATCTAAATCTGAACCGATTTTCACGAAATTTACCACACATCTTTCTACACTTAATCCACACATCATTCTAGACCTACTTCATTACGCTATACCAAATTTCGTGCAAATCGAAAGATATGTGGGGACCTTGGTGAACTATTTAAATTAAATCGAACGAAGCTATATATGGGAGCTAAATCTAAATCTGAACCGATTTTCAGGAAACTTAACATACATCATTCTATACCTAATTCATTACGCTGTGCCAAATTTCGTGCAAATCAAAAGATATATATGAACTCTGTTCCACCATTTACATAAAATCGGACGAAAATATATATGGGAGCTATATCTACATTTGAACCGATTTTTTTCCAATTTCAATAGGGTTCGTTCTTGGGCCAAATAAGTGACCTATGCCAAATTTCATCCAAATCGGATCATAAATGCGACCTCTAGATTGTTCACAAAAATACATGGACGGACGGACATACGTAAATCGACTCAGAAAGTGATTCTATGCAAAAGGAACCATGTGTCTATCTCGTTTCCTTTTGCCTGTTACAAACATATGCACAAAGCCATAATACCCTGTACCACAGTGTGGTGAAGGGTATAAAAAGAACCGGATATGCAGGGCGACCAAAGAACAAAATTAAAAAGTGATGCCAAAGCCAGGGGTGATTGGAAAATGGTGACTCTGATAGATTAACGTGAGTCAAATACAACCCTGAGTAAAGTAAATAAAAATAGGAAAATTGAAACGGATATTAAAAAATCCATCCATACTTATGGCTAATGGGGGTATAAAAAAATAATTTTTATAAATCGACGCCTAAACAGATCTTTGGATCTCTCAAATTTAGTTTAATAATATTATAGGCATTTCCTCTAATATTAAATTAAAAAAAGTAATAATCCCATAACTCATATTTTAATAAAGTTTTCATATTTCACTCTAATAGCCCCATGGTAAAGCAAAATGAATTAATGTCATACTGATCCGTAATTTATTCAATATATTTACAACAAGAATAAAAAACCAAAAAATCAAAACAAGAACACTTTTCAATTAACTTGTCTATGTCACTGATACGGATCTAAGATTACAGTACCGACATGCATACATACATTCATCCATCCATCCCCTTTACAATCATTTAATAACCAACAAACATGACTGCCTACATGATGGCAAATTATCGACTGTAATCTACAACAATTTTCTCACAATGTTTTTCCATATATTTTTTGTTTTAGGCCAAACCAACATATGAACAACAAAAACAACAACATTTTAATCCCATTCACCAAATTCTGTTGAGGGGGTATTTAAAGTAATTTTCAAATGTTTGGAACAAAAAAAAAAAAATAGAAACACCGCACTAAATGCAATTAAGTTTAGATAGGCCTATGCCTAATAATAGCAATAATGTAGTAATTTTAATTACATATATAACAGTCGATTATACGTAACAACGATATACATACATATATGCGTGAATATGTAATAATTCTTTTAGCCTATATTATCCGACCATATATTTATTAGAATTTCAACACTTGCAGTAAGTGCGGGGAAGGTCTACCATTTATTTTAGAGTTGTTTTAAGCAACAAACAAATTATGTTGGTCAGGACTAAGACCACGTTCAGGACAAAAATGTATCCTCTACGAAACCGAAATTCCAAATTACATACACAGATTACAGGTTGGACAAAATTGACCAGGACTAGAGCTTTCAACATACAATTATTGCAGCCACAGTCCACGAATACACGTAAGCCAAGGCAGGATTATTACATGAGAGCTACGTGAAATCCAAATTGCCTACTTACAGACATATCGTTTGGAAAAAGAGACCAAAAATCATAGGTTCTCTATAGAAAAATGTTCACAAACCAATTGGTTTAGATGCCAGGTTTCCTATAGAAAACTATTCACAGAACCTTGGCACCATTCAATATTTTTTCTAAAAAAAAGATCACTTCGGTTGAAAAACTAGCTTTTGGAAACACATTATCTTTTATAGGAAACAAATCGTAGACCTCAAGCGAATAATATTCCTCTATAGAACATAATCACTGACACTGAGACCCTCTGTTTTCCTATAGAAAATAATGTACAAAACCCAGGGACTCATTTTTGCCTTTCACCGAACCCAAGAACCAATATTTATACCCTTCACCACACTGTGGTACAGGGTATTATGTCTTTGTGCATATGTTTGTAACAGGCAAAAGGAATCGAGATTGACCCATGGTTCCTTTTGAGAATGTGCATAGAATCACATTCTGAGTCGATTTATGCATGTCCGTCCGTCCGTCCATGTATTTTTGTGAGCAAAGTACAGGTCGCTATTATGATCCGAATTGTATGAAATTTGGCACAGTCCATTGGTTTGGCCCAAGGCCGAACCCTATTGAAATTGGAGAAAATAGGTTCAGATTTAGATATAGCTCCCACATATTTTTTCGTCTGATTTTAGGTAAATGGTGCACCAAAGTCCCTGAAAATCATAAGATTTGCACGAATTTTGGCATAGTGTACTAAATAAAGTCGACAATGATGTGTGCTAAATTTCGTGAAAATCGGTTCAGATTTAGAGCTCCCATATATAGTTTCGCCCGATTTTAGGTAAATGGTGCACCAAAGTCCCTAAAAATCATTAGATTTGCACGAATTTTGGCACAGCGTACTGAATTACATGTAGAATGGCGTGTGATCAGTTTCAAGCAAATCGGTTCTGATTTACATATAGCTCCCATATATATTTTCGTCCCATTTTATGTAAATACTGCACCAAAGCCCTCTATATCTTTCGATTTTGGTATAGCGTTTCGATTTGGTATAGAATGATGTGTGCAATGTTTCGTGAAAATCGGATCAGATTTACAAACACCTCCTACATATATTTTCGTCCGATTTTAAATAAATGGTGCACTAAAGACCCCTAGCTAGGCCGATTGATGCAACGTACTGAAGTTTATATATATTAATCTCTGGCAAGTTTCCTTGAAATCGGTTCAGATATAGATATAGCATAGCTTTCATATATAATTTCGACCCAGTCCGACTTTACTACTTTCCTTACTGGTTTTCTATAGAAAAAATGGTCACTTCGGTTGGACCATCCATAATGTTGGGATTATCTAGGTTGCAATGTTATCTTCTATTGACAAAAAACGCAGACCCCAGGGGTATTGAAAAATGTTTACAGATACAGCGGTTAAGACCCATGTTTTTCTATAGAAAATAATTCTCAAATCTTTTGATAAAAATTCACTAATCCCAGGGTTTAAATTTTTTATAGAAAAAATGGTCACTTCGGTTGGAAAAGTTTTGAATCGACTATGGGTTGTTGGGTTGTTCGCGAAGTCTTTTGTTAACCCTTTCGAAAAATAGATTCGGAAACATTTCCAATAAAAGAGTAAATGTCCTTGCCTTGTGGGTCATACTGTGCCGTCCATCTCCAACAATTAATAATCTCTCGATATCGAAATCCATTCACCGTAACTGTCAACAACATCTCCTTTTCGAAAATGGGGATCCAATGACATCGCTCCATACTAACCACACAAAACAGTCCAAAGATGAGGATGGAGAGGTCTATCAACAAGCACCAAATGTGGTAATTTTGCTTGAAACCACCGGCGGGTAAATTTACCACATCAGTCAAGATGATTTTTCGATGGAATTCCGGACAATTTTCATGAATTTCAATGTGACACCTACGCGAATACCGCATAATGCAAAATAACATATTTTGTTCAACATTGGTGGCAGATCTGCAAAATCGCCAATATGTAGTCTTCAGGCGGTACATGCACTAGGGATTACTTCCCAAAATAAATAACATTTATTACTGGCCAACTTCATTTTTCTTCATATTCGTGTAAGGGTGGAGTCACTTAATTGCATGGCATTACGCTCGTCGCTCATTCGTTCGTTCGATAGCTTACTTACTTGCCGACTGCTTGGCAGGTCATTCATGCTGTGTTCTCATGTTGCGAAAAGTGCACTGTGAACTCCAGTTGTTGTTGGTAATTAATCTTTGAGTATAACTTCAACTTCGACTTTTTTGCGATTATAGAAAATTGTAACCAAGTCTGAAGTCAAAATATCATATAATTCAATATTTGCTAAACTGCAATGTTGTGTTTCGTTTTTATCCCCGCCATTCAATTAAAAGGTTTTCATTTTTCATTACATCGAAATTTTTAATCACAACTAATAATTATAATTTCCATTTTAATGACATCGGGGCAGCACTGCGGTGGTGGTGGTGGTAGTATTTGGGGAGTGGGGGCGATTGCATAAATGAAAACGTGAGTTTACTCTTTTTTTCTGTACCGACAATGAATTAATAAACATAATCTGAAACAGCTTGTGGTCGTTTTGATTATGCCAATCGTTGTGTTTTTTCTTTGAAAATAATATATAACAAAAACAACAGATTCACATTTTCAATTAAAACCCGACTGTTTACGTTTTAATTAAAAATCGGACAAATTAAATTCCCAGAAAAAGCACAGGATTTGTGATAACTGTGGAAATAATTTATTAGAATTTTCAAGTAATTGATGAGATAGCATTTATTTTTTATGGATTTAGCTGCAAATATAACATTTCTGACAATAAATTTTGCTAGGATATTGAAAATGTTGTGATTATAAAGCAATGAATGGCTTTAACAACGATATTTTGAATAGTTTTGTATTTTTTGGCTATAGGGACAGCTTTGGGAAGTCGTATTTATGTGTACGATAAGTGCTAAATGGCACTAGATTTGGTACAATTTGGGTTTGGGTGAAGGGAGAAAATTAGAAACCTAAAATTTGGATAATGGTTACTGTTGCAGTGTATGAAATTTGACACAATTTGGATTTCGATGAACAGTTAGACGTGAAATTCTTAAATTTGGACTTTCGATTACCATTTGAAAGCAGAATTGAGTTTTTTTTTTTTTTGAAATTCGTACTTACGAGTACTAACAAGTGAAAAAGAGTTAAGTTCGGCCGGGCCAAACTTTGGATACCCTCCACCATAGATATACTGTCAAGTACTTGAAATGAAAATAAAGGGAACATACCATAAAGTCACCTTTCTACAAACTGATTATGTAAACCATAACTTCAGCAATTTTTAATGAATATTTATACCTTCAGCGTTATGGCTAATGAGGGTGTATATATATCTTGATACAGTGAAAATGTGACTCGTCAAAATATTGGTTCTAAACCCCACGATTTTTTTTTTTTTTTTTTTTTTTTGACCAAATCCATTTCAGAAAATTTTGATTTCATCCAAACATTGCCTATATTATTATTTATTTCAAACTTTGTTCAAGTTCGAAGATGGGAAATATCGATCCACTCCTTCTGGTACGTCCCACAAAAGGGCTAGGCCTAGGCCAAAATCCGGGCTATAGTTCATATATAGTACATTATCGAACCTTACGTTCTATCCTCCGCAAGTGAAATGATTACAACAGAGTCTTAGAACCAAACCCAGAACAAATCAGATAACTATTTCAATATAAAAAAGGTTATATGGGGACCACCCCACAAAGGGACGAATATTAACCAGTGAGCGGAGCAGTATAGTCGGACGGGGCCGACCATATGATACCCTACACAACTACTACGAAAAGCCTGGGCAATATTTCGTGATATTTGCACCCTTTTTACCGATTACAGATCAACAACTCCTCTTTCTAAGTCTTGCATATTTTCCAAAATGTTTTTCTTGAAGTGAGTTTTTACGCCATACAATAAAAAATTGGTCACTTTAGGTTTTGGTTGATTTGACACTCGGAAAATTGACCGATCATCATCTAAACAACCGCTCTAAGTATTTGGTCAGATCCAATTCACCTTGTAAAATATGTGATGTTCTGTATATAATAATTGCCTCTTGAGCGACTAGAAAATCTGGCAAAATTAAAGTTTTCGGTTCATTGTACGCCCTGAATGAAATCTCAACTTCACCGAAATTTATAAGCGTCGTCCTTGACCATAATCGGAACTTCATGTACAATTTCAAAGCGATCAGCGCGAGATTTCCGTCCTCTAATGGAGTAATAGTAATAATATGCACATAGTCACCTTTAATTAATTACGTATAACTGCCGCATCGGAGTACATACAGCCATATAATTGGTATCAAGAATAAAAAATTGTAATTTTTCACACAAAAGTCAGGGTCCATTTGACCCGCTAAATATTGACCGATCTTTATCAAAACAGGCATGCTTATTCTTATCCACGATCCCCTTCTCCATGGCCTCTGGACCGACCAGAAAAACCGAAAAAAATTAGTATTTGCTCCATTTCATTCCCTAAATATTAACCGATTTTTATCAA
>NW_026881151.1:0-110109 GCF_032173495.1 Musca vetustissima | reverse complement strand
TGATAAAAATTATTTAAAAAATCCATGCCTATTGGCCTCATAGAGCCTGATAAAAATTATTTAAAAAATCCACGCCTATTGGCCTCATAGAGCCTGAGAAAAATTATTTAAAAAATACACGCCTATTGGCCTCATAGAGCCTTAGAAAAATTCTTTAAAAAATCCACGCCTATTGGCCTCATAGAGCCTGAGAAATTATTTTTTTCATTCTCCTTTTATTGTGGTTTTCATTTATTAACTTCGAACCGAACCATATGAATTCAAATCGTCGAAAAGCAACAACAACAATAAAAATAAAAAATGCGTTTTAATTTCTCAAAGTGGTTTTTGAGAATTGTTAAGCGTGCGTAACACATAATAATGGGCAACCGCTGTATCATTACAACAGAAGTTCGCCGAATCTAAAGGGGGAAGTGTTTTTGTTCGGAAATAAAAGGGGTGAGTGGACGAAATGAATGTTACAAATGAATGAAAGACAAATGAATGAAAGTGTACATTAGCACAAGTGGAGCGCAAAAAAGGGGCGAAATGAAAGAAAGCCTGCAGTCAACACTCGCAACGGCAATTTAAAACTGTCAAATCTGCTGACATTCACATTCGCCTGTCAGGCCAATAATAAATGGCATCGCTATGAATTAAAGAAAAAAGTTGGGAAAAATATAGAGTCAGAGATTTCGGAAAAAAATGTTTTTTAAAAATTATGTTTCAATAAAATATCAAAGCGCGCATTTTTTATTTATTTTTTTTGTGAGGGAAGTGGCAATGCCTGGATTCTTTCAAAATTATTTTTGAGGAAAGTAGCAAGGCCTGGATTTTTATACCCTTCACCACACTGTGGTACAGGGTATTATGTCTTTGTGAATATGTTTGTAACAGGCAAAAGGAAACGAGATAGACACAGGGTTCCTTTTGAGAATATGCATAGAATCACGTTCTGAGTCGATTTATGCATGTCCATATGTCCGTCCGTCCATCTGTCTATGTTAAATTGTAAATAAAGTACAGATTTAGATATAGCTCCCATATATGTTTTCGTCCGATATAAAGTAAATGGTGTTCCAAAGTCCCTATATATGTTTCGATTTGCACGAAATTCGGCATAGCATAATGAATTAGGTCTAGAATGAAGTGTGTTAAGTTTCCTGAAAATCGGTTCAGATTTAGATATAGCTCCCATATATATTTTCGTCCGATTTAAGGTAAATGGTGTACCAAAGTCCCTATATATGTTTCGAATTGCGCGAAATTTAGCACAGAGTAATGAATTAGATCTAGAATGATGTGTGCTAAGTTTCGTGGAAATCGGTTCAGATTTAGATATAGCTCCCATATATATTTTCGTCCGATTTAAGGTAAATGGTGTACCCAAGTCCCTATACATCTTTCGATATGCACGAAATTTTGCATGGGGTATTGAATTTAGTGGAGAATGATGTGTGTTAAGTTTCCTGAAAATCGGTTTAGATTTGGATATAGCTCCCATATATATTTTTGACCGATTTAAGGTAAATGGTGCACCAAAGTCCCTATATATCTTTCGATTTGCATGAAATTTGGCACAGCGTACTAAATTCGGCCCAAACTGATGTGTGCAAAGTTTCGTAAAAATCGGTTTAGATTTAGATATAGCTCCCACATATATTTTCGTCCGATTTAAGGTAAATGGTGCACCAAAGTCCCTATATATCATTCGATTTGCACGAAATGTGGCAAAGCGTAATGAATTAGGTCTAGAATGATGTGTGTTAAGTTTCCCGAAAATCGGTTCAGATTTGGATATAGCTCCCATATATATTTTCGTCTGATTTAATGTAAATGGTATACCATAGCCCCTATATATTTTTCGATTTGCACGAAATTTAGCATGGGGCACTGAATTAAGTCTAGAATGATGTGTGTTAAGTTTCCTGAAAATCGGTTCAGATTTGGATATAGCTCCCATATATATTTTTCCAATGTCCCTATATATCTTTCGATTTGCACAAAGTTAGGTATAGCGTAATGAATTAAGTCTAGAATGATGTGCGTTAAGTTTCCTGGAAATCGGTTCAGATTTGGATATATCTCCCATATATATTTTCGTCCGATCTAAGGTAAATGGTGTACCAGAGTCCCTATATATCATTCGATTTGCACGAAATTTAGCATGGGGTAATGAATTAGGTCTATAATGATGTGTGTTAAGTTTCCTGAAAATGGGTTCAGATTTAGATATAGCTCCCATATATATTTTCGTCCGATTTTTAGAAAATTGTGCACCAAAGAGTGTAATTTAGATCGATTGGCATGAAATTTTGCTCAACGGGCTGAAATTTGGATAGCGTAAGTTGTGCCAAGTTTCACTGAAATCGGTTCAGATTTAGATATAGCTCCCATATATTTTTTCGTCCGATTTTTAGTGAATTGTGCACCAAAGAGTCAAATTTAGGCCGATTGACACGAAATTTGGCACAACGTACTGAAGTTAGGACAGCCTTACGTGCGCCAAGTTTTATTGAAATCGGTTGAGATTTAGATATAGCGCCCATATATATTTTCGTCCGATTTTTAGTAAGTAGTGCACCAAAGAGTCAAATTTAGGCCGAATGACACGAAATTTTGCACAACGTACTGAAGTTAGGACAGCCTTACGTGCGCCAAGTTTTATTGAAATCGGTTCAGATTTACAGCCTGTTTTTGTAAAATTCTAAACGAACGAATTCGAGCGACTTACGACCAAACCTTTGTTTATGTAAACAAATATTTTTTATTCAAAACACAAATAAATGACATATTTTTCAAAACCAAGGAGTTTGGTCGTAAGTCACTCGAATTCGTTCGTTTAGAATTTTACAAAAACAGGCTGTTAGATATAGCTCCCATATATAGCTTCATCCGATTTTATGTAAATGGAACACCAACGTCGCAATTTTTGTCGGTTTTTGACTAAAATTGGTACAACGTTTGTAATTGAGACTAGAATAGAGTGTGTTGAGTTTCATTGAAATCGGGTCAGATTTAGATATAACTCCCATATATAGCTTCGTCCGATTTTAAGTCAATGGTGAACCAAACTCCCAATTTTTGTCCGATTGAGACAAAATTTGGCATAACGTAGGTAATTGAGACTAGGATAGAGCGTGTTAAGTTTCATTGAAATCGGATAATATATAGATATAGCTCCCATATATAGTTCGCCCGATTTTAAATAAATGGTGCTCCGAACTACCAAGGTTTTTTCGATTGAAACAAACTATTTTCGTCCAATTTCATGCAAACGGTGCTCCGAGGAGCTTATGTTTGGTGGCGTTACATGAAATATTGTAGAGAGTATTTGAGAGGATAGATGCACCCAAAGTGGTGAAGGGTATCATATAGTCGGTCCTGTCCGACTTTACTACTTTCCTTACTGGTTAAAAATATATTTGAAAAAAAAATCAAACAAATGTCAAATTTTCCACGTTTTCTTTTCGAAAAATAAATAAATTTTCATGTAAATAAATTTTCCTATCATACTGTGTCCTTTCCAGTGCGTAATAAAACTGCTACAGCCAAGGTTAGTAGTCTACAATTGACATAATATTTAGTAGGGACAAGTGGTTCTGAGAGGATCTAATCCATCATTAACTGACAGTTAAACATTGAAACTAGGCCTGGTTAATTGTCTATTATTTGTTTGACATTTATTCTGAACACACACACACTTTCACTCACATATATGCAAATTAAGAAGGAGGCCACTTTAAGTGGACCCTGTCATCAACGTTGACAGAAAAACACGATACAAGATATCATCTACAAACAAACATACATCAAAAGTATGCAAAGTATTATCAAACACATACTCACACACACATACACACATGTTTGATATTTTTCGATTTTAATCCTTGCTTTATTAGGCCTGATTATGTTGGCAATATATAAACTAAATATGTATATAAATAAGGGTATATATATTTATTTATGTGCATATGTGTGTGTGTGTGTGTTGGTTGGAGATTGTGTTTCTGTGTGTGTATGCTCAACAATGTGTTTGTTTATTTTTCTGCTCCTTTCTTTTGGCATTCTTTTTTTTTTCTTCTTTCAAACTTAATCCTTTGGATTAAGTTTTTCTGTAGTTCCTCAATATTCTTGTCAAGATGTGTGGGTGAGTGAGTATGTGTGCATTAGGGCTCACTCTTTCTAAATGACGCTGACATTGATGGCAATGCTGTTTTTTTCCTGCGTCGTTTTGTTTTCTTTATTCTTGACTTGATTTCATTTTCTTCTTATCCATCGTTTTTGTGGCATCAAAAAAATTTCATCAACAAAACATTGGTGGCGTCACATACTTCACATGCCACCAAAACAACAACGACAACATCAACTACGATTTTCAACGGATTTGTGCATTCCGCAATCTGTAACCCAGATTTGAGTTTCTTTTTTTTTTGGTTAATTCTGTTTGTTTATTCGTTTCACTACGTGCAACTCAATGCCAGGTTGATTTTTATGAAATGGGAAGGAAAATAAATCGAAAAAAATGCAGGAGAGGAAGTAGCTAGAAATATATTGTTGAAGTTTAACAAGTATTATGACATGGTATTTGTTTATTTTAAATATTATTATAATGAAATCAGAATTGTATTGATTTGTAACTGGATCTAGTGCTAGAACAATAGATGTGTTTATCCTTCGAAGTCGTAGAAAATGGTATAACAAAAAAGTTGTATTATTTTCCCAATGGATATAGTCGATGTTGACTAAAACTGGAAAAGAATTCGAGTTTATTTCTTTGAAATCCGACTCAAAAATATAGTGATTCGGATTTTCGTCTCATAGCGAGATCTAGTTATGGTAAATATTCCATTTCAGAATGCGATAGTTCTTAATAAACTAAAATTTATTCGAAATTTATAAGTTTTCATAGATATATGGTTTTCAGAGCAAAGATCGAGTAAAAATTGAAAAAGGCGATAAAAACATAAGAATATCGATTTCTGGTCATTGTGGGCTATATCTATATAAGTGATATTGTTGTAGAAAATTTGGAGGTAAAATATTCTCGTATACGTATTTAATTTGCGGTTTAAGAAAATAAGGACGAATAAGATACACAAGGACTCGAGATAGAAGGAGGATATATTGCACAAAAATATTCCTCATTCAACGATGTGAAGCCTTTTCTTCATGAACTATAGAGTTACCAGTAAATATTTCATCCGGTCATAACTCAAAAACATGACCTATAACGAATTTGTCCTTCTAGGCTCTTTATATACCCGCTAACAGCTTTCATCCCATAGGTCATTTTCCAGGCTCTCAAAAGCCTTGTTTCTCAGTAAAATAAATGTTTTTACACTTTTATAAAAATAAATTTTGGTACTTGATAATAAATCTTCTACACTTCTATTAGGAGGCATTTAGGTCTACTATAGAAAATTAGAATATCTGGAGTTCTATATAAAGTAAAATATATATTTAATATATTTGAAACTCTAGAAGGCTACTGGCCTTGTATTGAAAGACCTGCTGGCATCAAGAAGACTTTTGGGTCCTTTATTAAAAAATCATCACATATCCTATAAGAAACATTAGATTCGGGTTTTATAGCGAAGACTCCTTGGTATTCTATAATGTGACCCAATTTAAATAGGAATTATACCAAGGAATTATACCAACAATGATTCCAAATTCAAATTTCAGGATTTCAACTCTATTGGTTCACCCATAATTTAAATTTTACCAAATTTAGTACACAGTAGTACGAATTTTCAAAAGTTCACTCAAAATTCAAGGTTCACTCAAAATTCAAATTGTACCAAATCTTGTACACAGTAGTACCATATACAATACTTCCTATATACCAAGTTTCCGGATTCTAAATCTATCGGTTCATTCACAATTCAAATTGTACCAAATTTAGTACACAGTAGTACTTATTTCCAAAACCTCCTTCCTACCCAAAACCTTCACTCCCATAGTCATCCTAAATCCAAGTTTCAGGATTCCAACATTATTGGTGCACTCGCAATTCAAATTGTACCAAATTTAGTACATAGTTGTACCAATTTACAAAACTTCCTACATACCCCAATCCTAAATCCAAGTTTCAAGATTCCAACTTTATCGGTTGACCCACAATTCAAATTGTACCAAATTTAGTACACAGTAGTACGAATTTCCAAAACTTCCTACTTAATCCAAATCAACACTCCCTACATACCTCTATCCTACACCTCCACAGTGCTCCTAAATCAAAATTTCATGATTTCAACTCTATAGCTTCACCCACAATTTAAATTGTACCAAATTTAGTACACATTAGTACGAATTTCTAAAACTTCCAACATATTTCAATCTTACACCTCCACAGTGTTCCTGACTCCAATTTCCATGATTCTAGCTCTATTGGTTCACCTAAAATTCGAATTGTACCAAATTTAGTACCATTTAGTACCCATAAATATTAAATTGTTAAACTGAATCCTGACGCTAATCCTACATCCCTTCAATGATCCTAACTCCAAATTTCATTGCCCCACCTCTATCGGTTTACCCAAATTCAAATTATACCAATTATAGTACGATTTAGTACTTTTCGTACACTTAGGTAAACATTTTCCAAAACTACGTACATATCCTAATCCTACACTCCGACGGTACTGTTACTTTCAATTTTCACCATTCCAGCTCGATTTGTACCTTCAAATCAAATTTGTACCAAATATAGTACCATATAGTATTTTTCGTACACGCTTTCCAAACTCTCCTCATATCGACCCTACTTCTCAACCTTAATTTGCGTTCCAAATTTCAATTTTTTAACTCAATCCATTCACATGCTACGATATTGTACCAAATTTAGTACATTTCTGTACTTTTCGGATACTTACAGTTCGAATTTCAAAAAAAGCCCTTTGCCCTTTCCATCAGTTACCCTTAATCTAAATTTCAGAGTTCTAGCTCTACTGGTTCGCCAAATACAAATGGTATCACATTTAGTATTTTTCGTACGGTTCTAGTACGAATTTCCAAAAACTCAACATTATCTGACACCTTTGGACCAAGAGTGACCCTCACCTAAAATTTCCAGATTCTAGCTTCAGCCGTTTCGTCTGGTCGTTGATGAATCATTAAATCAGTCAGTTAATCACTTTACTATATTATTAGTATAGATTAAATTTGTACCAAATATAGTGCAATATAGTACTTTTCGTACACATGAGTACACGCTTCCAAAACCATCTCCTTAAATAGACTCTACATCTCAACCCTAATTCGCATTCCACATCTCAAGTTTTTAGCTCTATCCATTCACATGCTACGAATTTGTACCATATTAAGTACATTTTAGTACTTTTCGGATAGTTATAGTTCGAATTTCCAAAAACCCTTTGCTACACCTATCCTACACTCCATCAGCGACCACCAATCCAAATTTCAGAGTTCTAGCTCTACCGGTTCACTAAATACAAATGATATCACATTTAGTATTTTTTAGTACTTTTCGCACCGTTCTCGTACGAATTTCCAAAAACCCAGCCTTATCTGTCACCTTTGGATCAAGATTGACCCTCACCCAAAATTTCAAGATTCTCTTTGATTAGTATAGATAGATATACACACCGTTCCCCAAGATTGAATTTTATGAGTGAGAAGTACAAAAATACCCCTCATCGAAATATAGGTTTTAGACCCCAAGTTGCTTTGATTCAAATCCATTTCCATTTCAGACAGTCGATTTTGATTTGTCCGCCTGCCTGAAGCCTACGATAACTTTCTGGAGTAGGGAGTAACCACATGTACGAAGATGGAAAATATAAGTCCACTCATTAAGGTTCCTTCCTACAAAGTGGTAAAAAATTGTTAAATATATATGTGTATATATGTATCCACCCTCTCCTTCTGGTACCTCTTCCACAAAAGGAATGAAGTATTTATACCCTAAGCTCTATGGCTAATGATAAGGCAAAAATGAGCCTCATCGAAATAGTGGATTTTAGGCCCCGTGTTTCTTTGAATAAAATTCGTTTCAGACAATTTGGAGTCTGATCGGCTGGTGTGCACGATAATTCTTTAAGGGAGTAACCGATTTCATCCAAACTTCGCACATCGTAATATTTCACAATATCAGTTCAATACTTCAAAATGGTCCAAATTGTGCAAACATATAAATTATATAATATCAAGCGAACGGACTATCCGATTTGAATCAAACTTTGTTCAACTTATTATCTTTACCAAGCCTAGGGCAAGTCCAAAGATGGAACACATACCTTCTGTTACCTCCCCCACAAGTGTCAAAATTTGCATTATTTATAAATCCAATATCAGGCGAATGGAATGTCCGATTTGAACCGAACTTTGCACTACGTTCGAACATGGGGAATATCGGTCCACCCCTTCTGTTACCTCAACCACAAAATGTTCCAAATTGTGCAAAAAAAAAAATGAATGAATGAATGCGAACGAATTATACGATTTAAATCAAACTTTGCACAATTTATTATCATTATTTGGGACCCATTGGTCCACTGCTTCTGCTGCATACCCCACAAATAGTCGAAATTTGCAATATTTATGAATCCAATTATAAGGCGAATGGAATGTCCCATTTGAACCGAATATATTACCAATTGCTTAACTTCTCCTGGTACCACCTACCTCACTTTCGAGCCATCCTGTGGCGATTTTTTCACTTGCTGAGAACTTAAAACCAAAAAGATATGGTGCTGTGCTCTTAAAACAAGAACCCTTGACTTTCTAAAAGAATATCACAGAAAACCCTTTGTGACCTTATATTAGCAGACTTCTATCGCCTTCTATAGGAACACAAGTTAATGTTCTATAAAAAGATCTCCTGATTATCTACAGAAAGACTTTCTGATATTTTGTAAGAAGTCCTAGATTTCTAGATTCTATATGCAGGCTGTGTAATCTGCTTTGTATATGAGGTTCTTTGTGATCTCTTTGCCGGACAAACATTGGCATATTGCTGAACTATTCTGAAGACGAAAGAAACTATATATGGGACCTATATCTAAATCTCACCGATTTTCACCAATTTTAATTGAGTCAAATACGACAAAGGGGTGACATATAAAAATCGAATCAAAAAGTGATTCTATATACATATAATAGGTTGGGGAAAAAGAAATCCATTATTTTTATATGAAATATAAAATCTATGCTTCGGAATGTCCGATTTGGGACAAATATGCACCGTTTTGTTGTATGATTTGTTGTAATTTTAAAGATAACTTCCTTTCTCATAGAAGTCCTGCTCTCTATTTGCAAAAAAAATTTAGTTGTCGATTTTCACAATCGTCTCTAGATAACAATTTTTTATCATTAAAAAAAATTTTCAATGCAAGAAAAAAATGACAATTGCTTGGTGCCAAGTCTGGACCGTATAGCGGATGCATTTAAAACTTTTCAACCAAGCTTCCGAAGTTTCTGGCGAGTCACTGTAGATGTAGACATTTCTGGTCAATTGTAAATGGTTTAAAACAGATTTATGGTCGATTTTTAGCTCCTGGGTGATGTTACGACTGCTAACATGCCGGTCCACTTCGATCATTTCCCCGATTTTATCGGTATTTTCGACGAACGGTCTACCTGTGCGAGGTACATCTTTAAAATTCCTCTTACAGTATCGGAACCATAAACACCATACACAATTTTAGCTGCTTTGCATGCATATACGAAGCAACATTATACGAAGTCAAATCACATTTGTAGGAAATTTCCATTCTGTATTTCGGTATATTGAAGGTCAATCGAGTATTAACTTGCTACAAAAATCATTAATATCACTAGAGGAAGTTTTTTTTTTCAATGTCAATTGTTGATTTGCAATATTTTCAAAATTCACACATGAAATCGAAAAAATGAAATATCATCACAAGCACTTTGCTACACCCATTCACAGCCATGGTCAAAAAGCAAATAAAAAAACCCCATCATCATCTAAACCAATGCCAAGCCAAACAAACAGAAAAAGAGAGCTTTACAACTTCAACAACAACACCAGCCGCCTAAGACATGCGCTCTAATAACCAAAATTCAAAATAAAAACCCCAAAAACATTTTTCAAATTTTCTCAGGCGTTTGAAAATGTTCAAAAAATGTACCATGTACCAAAACAAAAAATGTTTAGATAGACGAGACAAAGCTACATGGCAGAAAAATTACAATGTTCGGATATACATACATACATATAAACATTACAAGGTGAATATACAATATACATATATCTATGTACATATGTAAATATTTATTGAGTTGGTTATGTGAATGATAGATACACTTGTTACAACATCGACCTATGATTGTGGGAAATAAATCAAGTCGAAATAGGTGTGAAAATATTTTGAAAAAATTTTTGAAATATGCATGATATAGATAATTAGTTACATATGAATAATGTCGATGAGAATGTTTGAGATTAATTTATTATTAAAAAACACACCCTTTTAAATTATTATGATATATTGACATGTGAATAACTATTGAGACAATGCTCAACACAATTTTTATTTTATTCTACAGAAACCCGTAAAAATCCTTATAGTGTAAAGAATACCAATCGATTGTGGATTTAACATCCGAAGACTGCTGTCACATGTCAACAGGTCACAGTTTATATATAATTGAAATAAAATAAAACCAGTGAGCGGAGCAGTATAGTCGGACGGGGCCGACCATACGATACCCTACACAACTATCACGGAAATCTAACTTTCTACGGATTTTTATTCCGAGCCTGGCAATATTTCGTGATAGTTGCACCCTCTTGCCCGATTAGAGGTCAACAGCACCTTTTCCTTACACTGACATCTTTTCCGAATATTACTAATATTCAGTACAGTCCTTCTAATTACTTGTCCAGATTCCCTTGACCGTGGGTTGTGTTGTGATGTTCGGTTTGTAATTGTGGACTATAGATCTATTCCAAAAAAATTAGTTTACGGTCCACTTCATCCCAAAATTATTATCTGATCATCACGTAAAATGATAGGCGTAGTCCCTGACTATAATTGGAATCTCATGGAAAATTTCAAAGCGATCAGCTCTATATTTCCGCCCTCCATTGTGGTAATGGGTTACTAAATAATATATGAATACGTAAGCATCTGTAAATATTTATGTGTATGTCCCGCATCCGAGTACATACGACCATATAATTGGTATCAATTTAAAGGTCAACCACTCCTCTTGAATATACTATCAACTTCTCGGGTCTAGGTCCTTCAGGGGCAAATATATACGCCATAGAATACAAATTTTGTCATTTTTCACACAAAAGTCATGGTCCATTTGACACGCTAAATGTTGACCGATCTTTATCAAAACAGGCATGCTTATTCTTTGGCCCGATCCCCTTCTCCATGCAAAAATTCGCGGTATGTGGGCCATAATTATGGCCTCTGGAGCGACCAGAAAAAACGACAAAAATAAAGTTTTTGGTCCATATCATCACCTAAATATTAACCGATCTTTTTCAAAAACAATAGGGATCTTCATTGGCCAGACCCCATCCTACATGCAAAATTTCGTGAAGATTGGTCCATAACTGTGGCCTGTATCGTGTTTAAAAATTATAATGGACAGACGAACGGACGGACGGACACACATGTCTAGGTCAACTCAGCTAGTCGTGATATGACGATCGGTATACTTAAAGGTGGGTCTAGGACCAACATTAGAATTCTGAAGTCAACTGTATTCAATTTCAGAACTTTCTCAGAACTTTTCCCAGAAAACCATGGACTTATATGCCTTGCGAAGAAGAAACTTTTGCGACATTATTCGGAAGTTTTCAGATAACATTTTCAATTCACTAGTCTTCGGATGTCAGTTAGAAAAAAATCGTTATTCTTCAAAAACTATCTCAAAAGAATTCTGACTTTATTTCGAGGGCATGAGAGATATTCTTGTGCCATCCTGGAGTCTTTACTACATTCATTCATAAGACCATAGAAACTAGACACGGTTTGTGGTTAAATATTAGGTTGTGGGAAAATAAGTCCAATATTTTTATATGAACTATACGATTTTATTTAACATGATTCTGAATATCCGATTTGAGCCACCGTTTTGTTGCCATTTAAAAGACATTTCACGATCATTTCTCCGATTTTATCGACATTTTTGATGATCGGCCTACCTGTGCAAGGGGTATTTTTAACATCAAAAATTCCTGAACGGAATCTACGAAACCAAAATTGCACATAATTGGCGGTTACAGTATCAGAACCATAAACACGAATAACAATATTAGCCTCTTTGTTTGCATTTTCGCCTTTGTCAAAGAAAACCTGTAAAATATACCGAATTTTCCCTTTGCCCACTTTCATTTTTAACACCCTGTAACTCACATCCG
This sequence comes from Musca vetustissima, assembly GCF_032173495.1. Taxonomy (NCBI): domain Eukaryota; kingdom Metazoa; phylum Arthropoda; class Insecta; order Diptera; family Muscidae; genus Musca; species Musca vetustissima. Next base: position 97,760 of record NW_026881151.1, on the reverse strand, counting down.
AATGCACCAAACAGCAAATTAATTTTTAAATTTAAATTTTTACTGCAAAATGTCACCTTTCAACGATCGATACTTTACGAGAAATCTATCAGTTCAGATATTTGCCGAAATAATAATGGATTTCTTTTTCTCCAACCTAATATCTCCAAAACATTCTGAAGTCATTTCGAAATTCGTTGGTGAAATATTTACACTTAGAAAAACTTTATTTAGAGAACCCTCGTGCCTAAGAATGATTCTACATATTAAAATTATAAGTTCTGGAAAGCCGTATGGTATTTGTGTGTACTTTAGAAAATTACCGCCCACATTGTGATAATATTTCGATCCTAGAGATTTGTTGCCAATGTCGGGATTTCTGCATTTTATGAATGCAATTCATAAATCATTAAATATTGGTATCTTGTCAGAGAGAATGAAAAAGACTTCGGAGTGTGTGTGTGTGTTTAGTGTTGGTGCCAGGTTTCTATGGCACAGAAATTCGTCATGTTGAACTTTCTGTTGAGTTTGATATTGTTTGATATATTGTATTTAGCATTTACATCGAAAAAAATTGGAAAATACATATGCGAATTTTGTAACACCAATGCAGAGGTCGGTAAGAGTGCCTGAATGCAATGGAATGCAAAACTAGTCACAATCTTCGGTTGTTAGCAACACAAATTGTAGTCAAACAACCGGTTGCCTAAGTAACAACCAGGAAGTGAAGGGAAAGACAGAGAAGAATATCAAAACAAAACAAAGCCGACATATGAATAGTGGTGTTTTTTTCTTAGGAGGAATACATTTCTTTTTATCAAGAGAGAGAGAGAGAGAGATGAAAAATGAGCGTAAATAGTGTTAAAGTAGAGTATGAAATGAAAGTATGAAAATAGTTTTGAAATAATGAAATGTTTACATTTTTTGAAAATTTGTTTAACTTTCTCATGATTTTAGGACGTTTGCTAGTATTCTAAGGGAGGTACATGTACAATCTATACTAATAAAAGAGTAAAGTGATTGACTGACTGACTGATTTAACGATTCATCAACGCCCAGACGAAACGGCTGAAGCTAGAATCTTGAAATTTTGGATGAGGGTCACTCTTGGTCCAAATGTGACAGATAAGGCTGGGTTTTTGGAAATTCGTACTAGAACGGTACGAAAAGTACTAAAACGTACTAAATGTGATGTCATTTGTATTTGGCGAACCGGTGGAGCTAGAACTCTGAAATTTGGTTTGGTGGTCGATGATGGAGTATAGGATAGATGTACCAAAGGGCTTTTGGAAATTCGAACTATAACTATCCGAAAAGTACGTAAATGTACTAAATTTGGTAAAATTCTGTAGCCTGTGAACGGATAGAGCTAAAAGCTTGGAATTTGAAATGCGAATTAGGGTTGGGAAGTAGGGTCGATATGAGGAGATGGTTTTGAAACCTTGTACTCATGTGTACGAAAAGTACTATATGGTACTATATTTGGTACAAATTTAATTTAGAGGTACAAATCGAGCTGGAACTCTGAAAATTGATATTAATATTACCGCCGGAGTATAGGATTGGGATATGTACGTAGTTTTGGAAATTTGTTACTTATGTGTACGAAAAGTACTAAATCGTACTATAATTGGTACAATTTGGATTTGGGTGAACCGATAGAGCGTGAACAATAAAATTTGGAGTCAGGATCACTGTAGGGGTGTAGGATTGGGGTCATGACTGAGTTTAAGATTTTTTACTTATGGGTACTAAATGGTACTAAATTTGGTACAATTTGAATTTTAGGTGAATCAATAGAGCTAGAATCATGAAATTTGGAGTCAGGATCATTGTTGAGGTGTAAGATTGAGATATAAAGGGAGTTTTAAAAATGTGTACTAATGTGTACTAAATTTAGTACAATTTAAATTGTGGGTGAACCGATGGAATTGGAATCCTGAAACTTGGATTTAGGATCAGTGTGGGGGGTAGGATTGGGGTATGCAAGAAGTTTGGGATTTAGTACTACTGTATACTAAATTTGGTAGAATTTGAATTGTGAGTGAACTGATAGAGATTGAATCCTAAAATATGGATTTAGCATCACTATGGGGGTGTAGGATCGGGGTATGTGTTTGAATTGTGGGCGAACCGATAGAATTGGTATCATGAAATTTGGATTTAGGATCATTGTGGGGTGTAGGATTGGGGTATTTAAAAATTCGTACAAATGTGTACTAAATTTTGTACAATTTAATTTTTTGGTGAAACAATACAGCTGGAATCCTGAAATTTATAGTTAGGGTTACAGTTTGGGTTACAGTTTCAAAATAGTACCAAATGTGGATTTGAGTAAACCGATAGAGCTAGAATCTTGAAATTTGAAGTTAGGATCATTGGATTGCATGATGTATGTAGTAATGGAAATTTGTACCTATGTGTATTAAATGACACTAAATTTTGAAACAAATTGGATTTAGGTGAACCGATAGAATCCTGAAATTTGAAATTAAGTTTGGGGTATGTGGGAAGTGTTAGAAATTCGTATGTTAATGTAGGAAGTTATGGCAATTTATATATTTATGTTTACTAACTGGTATTTAATTTGGATTTGGGTGAAGCTATATTTAAAATTTGAAAATTTAACAAGAGTACAAAGGGTAAAAAATTACACGAAATTTTGGATAGAGCTTGATTTCTTTTGCGGTCAGAATTTGTGTGTAGGGTTGAGTACTATAAGAGAACATTGGTACTAAACGGTTCTAAAAGTGTTCATATTGGTTGCTATTGGGTTTTAAATACTTCCCACATTCGCTGACGAAGTAGCGGGTATATGCTAGTATGGAATAAATTAAACAATGAATGAAATTATGAAAATGTTCATTAAAATGTATTTCTGTGTGGAGGTCGTCTGATCCAAGCTTTCGTTAATATGTCTCTGATTCCCGACTAGTAAATTGTCTGCTACAATTCGATCACGGAATGACTAGATCGAAGTCTACACAAATAGATCGAATTAATTTCTCATGGCGTGCTTATTGGCGGGATTTATATTATTGATATGATGCATTTATCCCAAATTAGGTCCAACTCAAAACACAGGCTGCTTTCAATATATCTAGTGTCGCGAATTCGATTACAATGCGCCGATATCAGGTTTCCGGTGAATATTTCCATTTATTACAAGCAGAATGAAACATTTAGAACACACATCACCTGGTGTAAAAAAAAAATGCCTCAATAAATTCAATGTCGATTTAGACACGTCCGGCTTTTAAACCCAGCCCCATATAAGGTCCCCCTTTACTTTTGGGTATTTCGAAGAAAATTTCCGCCATTTTCTCACCAACGTGTCTGTAATTTAATATTTCAGTTTTTTGGAGATTGGTAAAAAACTGTTTGATACTGATTAATGTTTTGGACATATCCTCTATATCAATATCCCGCCCAATTTTCTATATTTTGAAAGTTTTTGCTGTATGTTTCCGCTGAAGTGCCAGTAATTCGACATTCCGGGTTCTTAAAGGTTGGGGATATTTTTGCAAAACTATTTCGATATGTTCTGACGTATGTCCCACATAGAGATCGTGTCCCCGTTTTCGTTTTTTTTGAAGATCTTGGCCGCAATTTCCCAACGAAGTACCCCTTATGTGGCATTCCGGGATCCCAGTATAAAGGTCCCGCTTAATTTACTGTATACTAAATTTCGTACACCAGTTTTCAGTAATTTTCTCATAGCATACGATATAATAAGTTCCGCTCAGATTAGTTATTTTTCCAAAATGTATAATAACTCGTTTCTTTTATTCTTTTTTTGTAAATAATCTGATATACGTAAAAATTAATATTCTTACGGAAATCATTTCCTTTACGATGAATAATTTTGAGAGGACTCAACAAATAACTGTTTCTAAATTTACAAATCACCAAAAATAAAATATCACATTTCATTGCACAAGCAGGCGGATACCCCTTTCACAGCACAATTTATCACAAACGAAAATCAATATATCACGAAAATCGATATACATAAATAAATCGACACAAAGGACTACAAAGGCAACATGGAAATAAATTACAACAGGATATACAAAAATATTCACATTCAATCGGAATTTAAATAATTGGCGGCGTGCCGGGTATTGTTGCTGTTGTTGTCCTAACTAATTTCCATTAAGCATTGACAATGAAATTATTTTCCCCCACTCACCATTGCTTACCTATCGAATGATTATTATCTGTTTTGCTAAAAGGTCATAACGATGTCACACGATGTATTGTCCGACATTTACATTAATGCAAAAGAAAAACAACAACAACGGGAATAACAAAAACTAAAAATATCAAAATTTAATAAATGTATAACATGTTGCCTGTTATTGTTGTTGTTGCTATTGTCGAATATGTATATAGGCATTATTGTCTGGCTGGCATGCAACAATCTTGGCCAAAATCACTCACTCACACACACACTCTCTATCTCTTACCGCCATTTAAAGTGCCAGGCGCCACAAAAGCCTTATCCTGAATAGAAGTATAACAACAACAACAAAAACATGCCAACAAAGCGTAACGCTTTGGTTTGGTTTTGTTTTGAGTAATGCATGTAAAAAGCGTAAAAGCGTGCAACATCACCATCTAGCGGATGGGGGTGTGGTGGGGGAAGCGAATGAACGAACGAACGACCGCCTGTCACATTTACCGCCTCTGATGATGGGTGTTTTTCATGTTCTCACCCGTCCTTCCTACTCCGACGACTACAGCCATACTTCCTATTTCTAAGTCACCCATCATCCTCCTCTTCCTCCCACTCTTAGAGAAACTAAATTATGAAACAACGAATGAACGAACGATGGAACTAATAAAGCCCGACACGTGGCATTAACAATGAAACGCATTAAAGTCGTTTACAATACCCAACGACAACAACAACAGCAATGACAACGGTATCGGCGACAACAATGCCTATGGCAACACCAACACAAATCCTTAAGCTTTAATACAAACGCACAGACAGGAAACAAAAATACAAATACGAATTCGAATGCGAATACTCTAATATCGATAGAAAGGTTTCCCTTAATGCAGATTTTCGTCCTTTTATTTAGGTATTGTCATCCTGCTAAGGGATTTGAGGATTTTTTCCTATTTCTATTTCTTTATTTGATTTAAAGGACGAAAGTCCTGAAGATGGACACAAAGTCTGAAGATGGACACAAACTTTCGAATAGATTCGGAATAAGCCCTAACATTAGGAGGACTATAAGTGAGATATCCAAAATATCATCTACATACTCTTCGAACATCATAAAACCCTCTTCGGATGTCTCCTAAGAGACTTAAGTGGCCTCTGAGTTATTCAGAATATCATGAGATAATCAGTGTCTTTCTATGGATATTAGATGTTAAGGACCTGACCTGAAATTACAAAAAGAATCTCACCAATGAGTTCATCGCTTAGAACTTCTGAAGGCAAATTTCGAAGAATATCTGAAATGCCTGTTGCCATATGAGGACCTGGATTTCCAAAATATACTCACAATATCTCCATGATCTTCCTAATAAAAATTCAAAATTCTGATATTCGAAAGTTGGACATCTTAAAGAGGACAATAGAATATGATAAAAAAAATATCCTTGGAAGTCTCCTAAAGGACTTAAGTGGTACCCGAAGCTCTCAGCTCTTAAGAACTGAGCAGACGGTCATTGAGGTACTTTCAATACGAACCTTTGAGGTTTCAGAAAAGTGTATTTCGAATCATTATATTCAGAAGGAGAGTCTTTAAAAAAATTATCATAAATCACACCTCTTATGTCACCTGGAAATTACCGGAATGCCTCTGGCCTATTTTTATAATTACGAAAACGCCCCCGAGGTTGTCTGAGAAATATATCACACCTTTTGTTCAATTGAGTCCATCGCTTAAAACTTTTGAAGATAGTCATAAATTTTCAAAAAGCTTCGGTATTGCTTCTAATCCTATGATGATCCAGGATTTTCGAAATATTCTCGCAATATCTTTATGATCTTCGTAATAAATTTTGAAAGTCTGGATATGATAGAAAATTCTTCGCGGGCCCTCTAATTCAGGGCCCTCTAATTCTTAGGTGCATATCACGATATAATTTGCAATCTCTTTCCAAAGAATCTATTCGAAAGTTTGTGTCCATCTCAGTTCTGAAGAATGTTAGCAGACTGTCCTTGAGGTACCTCTAAGGTTCCAAAAAAATTTATCTCGAAATCGAAGTTGCGTGGCTTTAAGAAAAGCACACCTCAAAACACATTTTAAAGATAAAAATCGAAACAAAATAAAATGCAGACTAGTAGAACTTCGAATGAAATCTGATGGGGATATTGCCTTTTAAAAAGGTATCCTGTTAGGCATCAAAGGCCATAGATTACCAAGGGATTATAGCTTTCGATTAAGTATGCGAAAGTATTTTGAATAAATCGGAAAGCCGATAAGTTCATCCATTTATCCCGAAGCCGTCATGTGAAGTACCAGAGGCCATTTGTGTTTGATTATCAATATAATACCAAGGATTTCTGAATGTCCGAAAATATTTCGCATACATCAGAAAACCGGTGATGTCTTCGAATGACAGCATCTGGCGCTCCTTGAATGAAAAAGAAGGTATCCGAGACTTTCTGAATTGCTTAGGGATTAGTTCTGAATTTTATTTTATAACTTTGAATCAAATCAGATGCGGATATTGGCATTTAGGAAGACTTCTCATTCCCGCATCTGTTTATCTCGAAGCTATCCAGGTACCAGAAACCATATCAAGGTACCCGTAAGGTACCAGAACCATATCAATAGATTACGAAGGGTTTCTGAATATCATTCGAAATCATCCGATATATTTTAGTCCTTAGATTCTTCGATTTAAAATTCGAAATTATTTTGAATAAATTGGAAAACCAATGAGGCCTTCTATTGAATAAGAAGGCTTCGATTGAATAAGAAGGCTTCGAATGTCTTCCTAGAACATCGAACGGAATCTGATGCGGTTATTGCAGTTTGGGAAGCGTATCAATAGTTTATTTCGAAGCTATCATGTATGGAGGTCATCTGGGGTTGAATAGCAAAAGAATACCAATGGTTTCTGAATATTGTTTGAAATCTTTGAATATATTTCAGAGGACCTTAGGGTCTTATGTTCAGCATCCGAAAATATTTTGAAAAAATTAGAACGTCGGTGAGGTCCTGCAAGGTATCAGAGGTCTTCTGGGGTTGAATGATGATATTTGCGTGAAATCGGTATAAGGAATCTGAGTTATTTTCAGGAAAAATATTCTGAATATTTTTTTGTTATTGTATGCATTTGAGTTCGATGGTTATTGATTACAATCTCAGGTTATTTGGAATAATTCAAGGCATAACCATTCGTAAAAAATGGTTGGTGAACCATCCTCCCATTATGCTTGACACACAATCTCAGAAGGTTTTTGGGTCGTATTCCAATTCTTCTTATTTCATTTGAACGATATCAAAAGATTCATACTGACCTCCGAAAATATTAAAAGCCCTCTGAATATTTTGTATAAATCTGAAGGTCTTAGAAATCATTAAAGTGAGGACGAAGATTTTTAATGGTATATGATGATATATACGATCATCGAGCTTTCAGGGTCTTCATTGGACATCCAGTATTCTCTAAATATCTCGACTAGCTGAGCCGATATAAATATGTCTGTCCGTTCGTCCTTCTGTTCACTATAATTTGAAATTAAAGTTCAGACCCCGTTACGAACCAATTATAGCGAAATTTTGGTATGGACTAAAAACTCTATTTCTGACTGTTTTCCGGTTGCTCTGAACCACAAATTCGACCCGAACATCACAACATGTTACACGAGGAAGGAGACCTGACCCATCATACTTACTGTTCTGATGATTATTGGTCAATATTTAGCGGGTCAATTAGACCACGACTTTTTTGTGAAATTTTTCAGGATAAAAATATATTTTTTTACTCAAAAAACACAGTGACCTTCTGACCTTTGGTAACCGTAGATATCATTCCAAATTTTTAAATTATTTACTTCTGATTTGGGACCCAAAGTATAAAAATTGTGAATGAAATGGCATTTGTTGATCCAATAGTTGGACATCATTCCCCCCTGGTCTAAAATTCAACAAAACGAAGAATGCCTCTCCCCGCAACTATAGCTGCTGTCATTGACACTAAATGAAATTACCATAAACTCAACAAATATGAATAATTCGAACATTATGTGAATGGATATTGAGTTTCACTCCCTTTGAAATACAAAACACGAATCGAAAAAGGAAAAACAAAAATAAAACTCCCCCAATAAAGCGAAGAGAATGAAAATTCAATTTGAAATGCAAATGAAATTTTGACTCTAATATCATCAACATCGTCGTCCTGCTCATCAGGAGTAGTACTTTTAAATTCATTTAAGTTACGAATATACATATGTATGTGTGCTGGAGTGCGGGGCGCTTTGTATTCATGAGAACTTCAAATACATGAAAGCTATTCAAAAATTCATTCATTTATCCATTTAAATTGTGAATTTGTTTTTTTTTTTGTTGTTGTTGTTGTATGAAGTTGTTGAACATCCATCATCAGCAGCATCTAACATCGTCATCAGCATCTCATGTTGGAAGCGAAGCAGCAGCATCCAACTCCTCCTGTATTCCACAACCGGCAGGGCAAAAAGAACAACACCAATTCCTCATTCACTGACAAGAATCTTTCGAATATGTTGCTTCGTTCGTTAAGCACGCTTCTCTGCTTTTGTTTTTTTTTTCGTACGCTCGTTCGTTCTTCTTCTTCATCTCCATGCGTAGCTATCCTTTTTTGTCGAAGCTGCTTCAAAATTCTAATTAAATTACTTATGCTTAGTGCAGCCATTGTCACGTTGCTGTTGGCCACGTTGCATATTGTGTTGGTAGTCGTTGGTGGGTCTGTCGGTTGGCCTGGTTCTTTTGGTTGTCATCGCAATACAAAAGAGCAACACCCCCGGTGGCAAGGACACTCACACTCATTATGTAGTCCATGCATCGAAAGCCAAGTGAATGGCCGAAGATTTTGTATCATCTCTAAAAATATATCCACCCCCTCCCCTCCAGCTCATTATACGAACATTTATCGTCATAATCATAACAATGGAACTTGTATTTTTGTCGATTCAGCAGAATTTGTATGGACTTTAATTTTCATTTTTTACTCGGAGAATTGCAGAGGTGGTAATCGTTTCAAAATGCCTCTAGTAGAAACTGTTTTGGGCAGATCTGTTCAGGCTAAGTTATTTTATCTTTCTAAGTTCTTAAGCAACATATGTATATATTGTTGGCCGATCTTCTGATAGGGTAACAGTTCTACAGTGGCCTTATAAGCTATAGAGAGAGAGAGAGAGAGAGAGGACCAATGAAATATTTGGAAGTCATAAAAGTAACGAAGCGCTTTGACATTTGCATGATACTGTCTTCGGCCTTCTAAAAGAACCTGAATGATTTGGTTGATCTTACACAAGATTTCTGATGCAACAAAGAACCCCTCAAAGCCCTGAAAATATTAATAAAATCTCCGCAATATTTTGAGATTTCTTAGAAATATTCAGACGTGTTTTGGATATTTCAGAGGTTCTTCGAATGGATTCACAGAGTCTTTCTTTAAAGGGTTCTTCTTGTGAGGACTTCTAACTTATTGTATGCGACTTTGTATACTTCTTTAATCATCATTATATATCTACTAAGACCTCTGCTAGTATCTTGGCCGAACACCTATTTATACAAATATTGCTGAAGAACTAGGTATGACAAAATAACTTAACCTGAACTAGAGTTGGGTCATTCTGGAATGAACTAATCCAAGAGAACTATTCCGCAAAAGGTACGATTGGTACTAGGATCGCTTTTTTTGTTCATCTAGTTCCATTTGCACCGACTGGAATGAAGCAGTTCAATATCGTTTCGTTTAACTCACACAAAAGGAACTGGGTAATTCTTTTGGTTCCTTAGTTCCTATTAGTCTAATCGTTAATTGGTGCATGTCAGTTAATTCAGTCAATGCATGAGGAGATCTAAATGAACAATTAAATCATTAGGTGAACTAGGTAAACATGAGCAAAAAGGAACAACTGAATCAAAAAGAACTAGATGAATAAAAATAACCAAAACTATCGATCATTCATATTGGGGAATAGTTCGTTCTGGAACGAGCCAATTCGAACACAGGAACTGCGTAATTCATTTGGTTTCTTAGTTCCTATTAGTTCAATCGTTCATTGCTCCATGTAAGTTAATTCGGTCAAAGCATGAGAAAATGTGGATAAAGGATTTAAGTAAAAGGTGAACTAAGTGAACATGAGTAAAAAGCAACAACTGAACAAATTAACGAATAAAAAGAACCAGAACTAGTACCGACCGTTCCTTTTGCAAAGTACTCCATTCTGGAACGACTCAATTCCAATTTACTGTTCCCACACAGTGATTTCGGTTTTATGTATCACGCATATACCTCTTTTATCTGTCATACATTAAAACTTCGATACGAACAAAAAGAACCAGAACTAGTGCCGATAGTTCCTTATGCAAAATACTTCAATTCGGAACGACCCAATTCCAATTTTCTGTGCCCAAACAGTGATATCGATTTTATGTACCACACAGGTACCTCATTTATCTGTCCTTCACTGAAACTTCGGTATTCTGTCTGACACAGAAGTTTCGACATTCTATACCACACAAAGACTTCGAATTTCGGAAATGTATGCAAGATCTAAGTCTGTAAGTGTAATACAATCTTATGTACAACTGTTCCTGATCATCGTTAAATCGATGTTCTCGAACTTCGGTAGAAGACATAATTTTTATTGTCATTCCAAAGACAATAAAAATTATTGAGAAGAATTTAGAAGCTTGTTATCATAATCGGAACATATCAAAAAGATCTCCGAATTTAAAATGACTGCAAAGATTTCAAAAGACTTCTAAAATTCCTCAAATATGTTTTTTAATACATTTGAAGGGGCTTCAGAGATTGCCAAATACATAAAAAAGTAAATTTCGAAGAGAAATGAACCGGGGTTCAAAATTGTTGGAACCGGGCATACAGATAACAAAACCGATAATAGTTCGATTCAATAAATTTAACACGTTTGTTTACTAGATTTCTATGGATATTATTAAAGGTATCGAAACCGGTTTTAATATCTGAATATCCGGTTCAAAAATTTAAAAACCGATTTTTTTGCTTCGAAATGTATGTTTTTGACATATTTGGCATAATTATATATGTTTTTGTAGCACAGTGTTATTATCAGATGATTTTAGGACGACCTCAGGTACTATTCCGATGATCTAAAGTGGTGATGCTATTTTGTTGAAGTGATTTTTTAGTGTATGTTTAAATATATTATAATTTTTCTTAAAATACCTCCGAGGTCGATATAATCTGACCACATCCAAAATATCTCAGAGACATGCTGGCTGTTCAGGTGATAGCAGGTGATCAATGATATGTATAAGTACTTAGCTCCAAATCCTATACATAAAAATTCGCAAGACCTTCTCAATTTTTTTTGGAAATTTGGACAATCGATCTTTTGGTGGTGTTCAATTAAAATCTATTTTTATGTCTCATAGGTCTTCTATATATGAATTATGGCGCTAGTTCCAAAACCTCAGAGTTTGTGAAACCAGACAGACGACCACCGAGTTGGGTGATACCATTCGAAATATTTCTTATGAAACCTCATAAGAAGTTATTCATTATCATCAAATTAAAATACTGCGGACTCATTTCGTGGACCCTGTGGCGTACTGCTGTTATTCTTATGATATTAAATGCGGGAGGTACTCAGGGACCTATTTCTTGTAGGTATAATCAGAGACATTATCATGATATTAAAAATTATTCAAATACATTTTGGTGACACCAATGGCTTTTTTTGGTCTATTCAAAAGCTCTTATTCAACTTGCCATCATATGTCCTTATCGGCCGGATGCTATTTTTCTATTGAACATTTAAATTATATTTCACTTTAGCAAATTTGTATCCGCAATATAATTTAGGGAAATCAAATTAACAAAATTATTATTAAATCACGGCGTTTTATATCAATATATTCCTCCTCCAATTCGACCCACACTGAAATTTACCTCATATGCTACTGAATTTGCCACCAGTTGATTATTCTCACATCAAATATTTAAAGCTAGCAAACATACCCACAATACTCTCTATCTCTCTCTTTGTTGTCCCCTATACCTCTCTTTGTTGTCCCCTATACCTCACAATCATCAATGGTGATGTATCACTTCATCATCTCAAGTGAGGGTGGATGTGTGTTATAACAAAGTTATACCAAAAACACCAGTAACAGTCACTCAATAATAACAGTGACAACCACATTTTTACCTCGACATCATCATCGTCGTCGTCACAGTATCGATGGACCAAAAAAACACAAATCGAAGGTAAAAGCCAGTACCAGAGCATAACAATGCCACAAATGACACCCACACACACCGACACCGAAACGTTTATCACGCTCACCGTATTCCTTCCATTCACTACATTTTACCAGTCAACACTCATTAATGTTTCATTAGTCAGTGGCGTTAATCACCCGCTCACACATAATCGTCAAAAAACCTTGTGAATGAGCTTTGAAATGATGTGAAAATTTAGTGTGTTTCGGCTGTTGTTGCTGTTGGGCAGGAGAGGGTTGATTTTTGTGTACTAAAAATTCTTATTACGAGGGTGGTTTAGAACACAAAAAGTAATAAAGGAATCGTAAATAACGTCCATGAAGAAATATTCTTTAAAAGTTCACGCCTTATTGAGATCTTGAAAAATCCACGCCTCTTATAGACCTTGAAAAAATCCACGACTCTTATAGACCTTGAAAAAATCCACGCCCCTTATAGACCTTGAAAAAATCCACGACTCTTATAGACCTTGAAAAAATCCACGCCTGTTATAGACCTTGAAAAAATCCACGCCCCTTATAGACCTTGAAAAATCCACGCCTCTTATAGACCTTGAAAAAATCAACGCTTATAGACCTTGAAAAAATCCACGACTCTTATAGACCTTGAAAAAATCCACGCCCTTATAGACCTTGAAAAAATCCACGCCCTTATAGACCTTGAAAAAATCCACGACCCTTATAGCTTCTGAAAAAAAATATTTTTTTTTTATGAAATCCACGCTCCTTGAAAAAATATTCTTTAAAAAATCCACGCCTCTTATAGCCCATGAAAAAATATTCCTTGAAAAAATATTCTTTAAAAAATCCACGCCTCTTATAGTCCCTGAAAAAATATTCTTTAAAAAATCCATGCCTCTTATAGTCCCTGAAAAAATATTCTTTAAAAAATCCATGCCTCTTATAGTCCCTGATAAAAATATTCTTTAAAAAATCCACGCCTCTTATAGTCCCTGAAGAAATATTCTTTAAAAAATCCCCGCCCCTGAAAAAATATTCTTTAAAAAATCCCCGCCCCTGAAAAAATATTCTTTAAAAAATCCACGCCCCTGAAAAAATATTCTTTAAAAAATCCACACCTCTTATAGTCCCGGAAAAATTATTCTTTAAAAAGCCCACGCCTCTTTTGATCCCTGAAACAAATATTCTTTAAAAGATTTACGTTTTTTATAATTATCATACCATCCTCTTATCGAACGCTTATAATATTATGTGTGTGTGTGTGCGTGTGTTTGTCACCCCGCAAATAACGAGCTATAATGATAATGGGTTTTGTCATTTTTTCAACAAAGGAACTTGTTTCCAAAAAATTATCATCATTCAATTAAATATTTGCTGTATATCAGCCCCTTCCCCTTTATCCCGCTCATTACACCCTTCTAACAAAAAAGTCCGTAAATTAAAATTATTTATTTTTTTTTCTGATTCCGGGTTAAATGACATTGAATATTTACAAAGGGGATACTTGCCAAACAAAAGACATTAAATTACAGCATCAGAAACACACACACACAGCTAGAGATACATACAAATTATTTAAAATATCCTTACACATACACACAAATAATAATAATAAAATATTCAAAAACTAAACCTTGTAAATTATTATGGACCTGCAGCCTGTTGCTGAGTTAGGACTATGCTAAGGATTATTTACTTTTTTGTTTTCTGTCTACATTTCATTGACTGTCATTAGCATTCATATCCTTGTTGTGAGTGGCATATTAAGTTTTCTCCATAAATTTGGTATGTGTGTATTCACTTCGGAGAGAGAACGAGCCACAGACAGTGTACCTCATTATGTATTGAATTCAAAAGAAATCCTTGATTCAATCCAAATCTTCCTTTAGTCAATATATTCTTTTCAGGGATATCCTTCAGTGTGTTTGTATATGTGTGTGTGTCCTCTTCTTTCTATTTTTTGCAACTACATTTATTCTGTTCTATTGAATTTGGGGGGATATTCCGTTTTTTTATTTATTCTCTTCTCATCTATTTTTTTCCATGATTATTTTATTTGTCACCCTCTGTTTCACTTAGCCGCCTTATCTCTCCGTTTGCATCATCTCATTCATTCGTCCGGCACACATTTCATTCATTTATCATGGCCACACACAGCGACCCAGTCAGTCAGTCAGTTAGTGAGCGAGTCAGTCCGTCATTCGTTCACTCACTAATGAAGTTATTAATTTTTCCGCCAGATAAGATATGAATCGAAATGAAATAATCCCTTTTCAAGGATATAATTAGAAATTACTGTGTGTATATTGACTGTAAGGGATGCTGGGCGGAAGGGGAGGGGGTGAGGATGATGATGGTTTTGATGGTTTTTACAAAAAATAAGCAAATAATTTGTAAGGCGATTTTTCCATGAAAGGGGATTATATATCGGGGCAGCGGAATATTTGCGGAATTAAGCTTTACTTACTTCGAAGGGATTTCAAAAGGGATTTTTTAAATAGAAGGGCTCATGAAGGTCAACTTAATGCCTGTTATTGAAGAAGACTTGGATGACTAGTTTTGTCTACAGTTAACCTTTAGGATATCCCAAATACCTTACGGTCCTCCACTGTCTTATAAAGATCTGGAGACATTTGATTTCCCACCAAAGAACCAATGATTTTAAATATAAGATCTCGAAGTCTGTAATAGTCTCAAAAAGTCAAAAAATAAAATTTAGAGGTCTTCTATCGCCTAGATGTCCTGGAGGACTACTAGAAGCCTTCTATAGGAAGAGGTCATCGATTGTCTATTAAAGACCAGAATATATGAAATTTCTCATAAAAGACCAGAATGTCACATTTGAGAACCATTAGCAAATCTTGAAGTCCTCAGTGGTATCACAAGACCTGAAGATAATCTATCGCCCTTAAAAGACCTTGAGTTATTCCGCTGGCTAGAAGACTTCAATTGTCCCTAGAGAACCTAACTATTTTAATTGCATATAGAAAAAAACATATTAAAGACCTATTTCTTAAAAAAAACTGAAGGGTCCTTGATTGTCAGTAAAAAATCTTGTAGTGAAGTACAAAGGCCTCTAGAATACCTGAAAATCCTCTGTTAATCCATTAAAATTCGAAAGGATTGATATGTCACATCCATACCTAGTTGTCATTAATCGTTTATGGAAAAGGGTAATCAATGGTCAATAAAAGTCCTGAAGGAATTATATTTCTTATATAAAACCTGAAGGGTCCTTGACTTCTGGTAGGATATCTAGAGGGACTGGAGTTGTTTACATGGGATCTTGAGGTCTTCTGTCATGCACGAAGAACCATCAGGGCCTCTATTATTAACATAATACTGCCTATTGTTTATAAAGATCCTGGAGGAGTTCTATTAACAATATAGGGCTCCTCTGCTAGCAGAGGATCTGAAGGTATCGCCAATAGATAACCTGGAGTAGCATCTTATCAATATAGGCTCATTAGATTTGCTGTTATAAAGATATAACCTGAATGTCGTATATTATCAAGAGAGAATCTGAAGGTCGTATATTATTAATAGACGATCGAAATATCGTCTCCTATAAATATAGGTCCTGAAGTTCTTTTATTGCCTACAGATGACCTGGAGGACTTCAACTGAGGAACATGAAATGTTATATTAACTGTAGGTCTGACATGCAAATAACCTCGAGTTTTTCATTGTCTGTAGATGAAGTGGAATTCTGGGTATTTTTTGAAGGCCTGAAGATCTTTTAAGCCTTTGCCCTTTTAAGGAGGGTATATTCATTCATTCATTCATTCATTCAATTAAAAGTACAATTGTCTCCAGAGACCTGCGAGTCTTTTATTGACTCTAGAAGAACTGAAGGTCGAAGATGAGTCTTGTTGTCCTCAGAAGTTTTTCTCTTTATTGAAGTTCGAAAGGTCTTCTCGACCTCGGGAACCCTGAAGTTTTCTATTTTTTGTGGAAAACTTTAAGGTGTATTTGTATACCGAAGTCTTAGGAGCATCTTTACAGATTTTGTTTAAATATTTCCTCTTAACCCGAAAGACTTCTATGTCATCCAAGGTCATCTAAAGGCAAACAGAAGGCTTCTAGATCATCTAAAGTCAATATAGAGCTCTCCGAGTGTTCAAAGACCTCTAGACATTTTATAGACAATATAAAGCCTTTAGGATTCCTATGGATAAGTAAGAGCATATGGACTTTCTGGTGATATTAGAAAGTCTATAAATCTACGGCAAAATTTCTAGGTCTTCTAAATATAGTAGAAGGATCTTAAGTCCTTGGAAATAAAAAAGATTAAATCTAAGCCCTCTAAAGAACAAGACTTATTGTCTAGAAGACCTTCCAAAGACAATACGAAGCCTCTACGAAGCAGTAATGGTCTTCAATGCCTTCTGTAGACAATAGAAGCATCAATCCTTTTAAATATGTACAATTTAAGGCCTCTAGACAGTCAATATAAGGCTTCTAGGTATTCTATGGACAACTTAAGGCCTCGGGGGCATTTTTGGAGAATAACAGATCTCTGGGACTTTTGTGGTCACATATGAGGCTTATATGGAGAATAAAAAAGTCATATAAGCCTTCTGTAGAGTGTAGAACAACTCCAGGCTCTCCAAAGACAATAAATGTCTTTAGAAAGAAGGTCTCTACGCCTTCCAAATACAATATGAAGCGTCTACGCATTCATGAGATAATAAAGGTCTTCTAAGCCTTCTGTAGACAATAGAAACTTTAATACTCTATAAAGACTATAATATACCCCCATGTACAATAGAAAGCCTCTTGTAATTCTGAAGGGGTGTTCTGGGGACTATAGAAAACCTCTGGGCCTTCTGTGGATATTAAAAGGTACCTAAGCTTTCCGTATAGAATACCGTGCTCTCCCCTAAAGACATCTACAAATCGTTTATCATCTCTAATAGGTTTATAGACGATTTCGAGGTCTTCTTTTGCCTTATATTGTCTATGGGAGACCACTAAAGTCCTAGAGGTCTTTCATTGTACAGGTTCTCATTTTCCTTTATTATCCATCGTCTATCTGATATATTTTACAACCACCGTCCATCAGGATATCATTAGTAAAAGTAATAATTCCATCACGTCATATATACCACCCACATCACTATCATTCATGCTCATTACATATCATTGCTTTGTAATGACTTTTTATGACGATTATTATTATAGTCCTGGTTTTGTGGTTGTGCCTCTATTTCACGCACACACATACAAACACTAAAATACATCCTAGTCTAAGGGTGGATTCCCAAATTCTGACTTGACTCCCCCTTCATTAAAAAATTGATGAAGTTATCCGTCGGAAACAAAGTGAATGGGAAATCAATGAGAAAGCCGCCTCAAAACTACCATGCAGGAGGATGATTTTGATTTTATGTCTACCCCTCATCGTCCTTCCCCTCACCTTCTTCTCAATACTGTACATGTGATGAACAATTAAACTGATAGATGGTAATAATTTTGTGTGTGTGTGCGTTCGATTTTGGAATATTACACAAATGTTCGTTCGCATCCATTCAATTGAACGAACAAATTGTCTGTTGCAACCTCCCTGTCCTCCACGAGGTATCAATTTGTATAAAAAAATAAACTTCGTTCTCTCTGGGGAAATTTAAAATAAAGGTTTTTGCCATGCTTTTATTGCTGTTGTTGTGGTTGTTGCAACAATGTGTTGGGGGGAGAAGTCCTCTTTTTTTTGGATTTGAAAGGTTGTTAACCATGGCATATTCTGTTCGTATGTTTTTTGTCTGTTGTTATATTCCCATATTTAAGCGTGATTAACCGAGCGTGATATTTTGCGTTTCGGAAAAGAATGAAAAGTAACTTACGTTCATTTTATATTTTTGTGGAGAGGGGAAGATTGTGAAGGGATGCAACATTTATCACATATAGGTCTTGTATGGCCAATATGCCTCCAGAAATTGAAATGGAATGTCTCTACTATTTCAGTTTCTATAAGCCTTGAATATATTTCAGTGTTCATCGAAGTCTTGGTAATATTTTTTGTCTTTGGCTGTTATCGAGCTCTTCTCTCCTCCAAAGACCTCTGTAGACGATAATTAGAAAATAAAAAACCAATAGGCATTCCTATATACAATATAAGTTCTAGAGGCTTTCTAAATGCAATAGAAAACCTCTAAGCGTTCTCTCTAGACTTAATATCAAATGCAGAACTTCTAGAGGTTTTCTAAATGCGATGGAAAGCCTCCAGACCTTCTATAGGCAATAGAATACCTGTAAATCTTTAAAATCTTTAGGCCTTTCAAAGACTTTATACTGTCTGCCTCTAAGCTTTATTCGGACTATAAAGATCTTATAGGCGTTCTATAGACAATATAAGGCCTATAGGACTTCTGTAGACAAAATAAGCCTTCATAACCTATAAAGACTACAAAATGCTCATATGGGCAATAGAAGGCCTCTAGATAGCCAATAGAAGGCAATATAAAACCTGTACACCTTCTATGGACAACTTAAGGCCTCTGGGGATTTTGTGCAGAATAAAAGATCTCTGGGATGTTTGTGGTCTATAGAAAACCTCTGGGGCTTCTGTGGAGAATAAAATGCACCTAAGCCTTCTGTAGAGTGTAGAACACCTCCAGGCTATCTAAAGGCAATAAAGGCCTTTATACTTTTTAAAGACAATATGAAGCATCTACGCATATATGCGACAATAAAGGTATTTCAGGCCTTCCATAGGGCTTCTACTGGCACTCTATGTTTACTCTCAGGGTAAAGTTTAATAAAAAAGATTAATACCTTATAAATATTATGAAATACCTCTATGGGCAATACAAGGCCTCTAGCCATGCTGAAGGCAATAGACGTTTCCAGGCCTTCTATAGACAAGTTAGGCCAATGGTACCTTTGGTGGAGAAAATAAGGCCTCTGGGCCTCTGTGGATTATAGAAAGCCTCTGGGCATTCTGTGGCGAATGGTAAGCCTCTGAACCGTATATGGAGAATAAAAAGCATCTGAGTCTTACATGGATAATAAATGGCATCTAAGTCGTATAGAATAGGTGGCCTCTATGATATCTATTGGCAATAGAAGACATAAAAGGCGTTGCTCTAATTTAAATACACATAAATGTCTTCTATTATTTCTAAACGTCCCTATAGAAAACCTGAGAGCCTTCTGTGGAGAATAGAAGGTCTCTGAGCCTTATATGGAGAATAAACTGCATCTAAGCCTTCTGGGGATAATGGCAGCCCGATAGAGCTTCTAACGGCAAAGAAAGGAATCTCCTCTAAAAATACCTACAAATCTTTATATTCCATATTTAAGCGTGATTAACCGAGCATGATATTCTACGTTTCGAAAAAAGAAGATTGGAGAGGGGGAGATTTGGAACAAGAAGGAGCTTTTTTTTTGAAAATCTGTTAGTGACAATTATAGACTTGTCTATGAAATCCTCAAATATTCCCAGAGATCTTTTGGGTCCAGTGTTGCCGTTTAGGACATTTCGCAGCAAATTTTAGTCCGTATAAATCCACGCTTCATATAGTCCTTGAAAAAAATATTCTTTAAGAAATCCACGCCTATTAAAGACTTCGGAAAAACATTCTTTAAGAAATCCACGCCTATTAAAGACTTCGGAAAAACATTCTTTAAGAAATCCACGCCTATTAAAGACTTCGGAAAAACATTCTTTAAGAAATCCACGCCTATTAAAGACTTCGGAAAAATATTCTTTAAAAAATCCACGCCTATTAAAGACTTCGGAAAAATATTCTTTAAAAAATCCACGATAGTTGGTCATTTCGGCCCATTCTCATGCTAATATTTTAGGAGAATTTAAAATTTTCATAGTTGGTCTTAAAATCTGATTTTGGTCCCTCGAATTTTGGTCCATAGGCGTTTAGATAGCAAGCCTCGATTTTTTTGGCTTTTAATTTTAACAAAAATTATGTTTACTTCTTGTATGTTTACCTTGTAACCCACTGTGCAATCATCTCCACCATGTAAGTATATCCATTAGAAGTCACTATGCTCTTAAGAAAAAAAACGGAACACTTGAAGCCCCTACCCTTGAACAAACTGCAAAAAGAAACACACACACTCACACATTTTCATTGTTATTGATGACAAGCTACTACCATGAACGGTTGGCTACCTCTTGAAAGCCATAACTCTTGGTAACTTCACACCAAATCAAATGAAATGAAATCAGTCAAGACGACGAAGAGGACAAGGACAGCCAAGAAAAACAAACATATCACACACTTGGAGGCGATGCCTTTGAACTCTCTTAGCCATATGATGATGGCCATCATCATCTTCGTCGTACGCTGATATTATTACATCAGAAGGTCATTTATTTCGCTGTCATTGCTCCGTTAGTTGTAGCTGCAGCTAACAGCTTCGGAGCATGAATGAAAAACGATACAAAATCAAGAAATCAGAAAAATCAAAAAGAGAGAAGTGTTAAAAAGTGTAATTTTTTATTATGTCACTATGAAGTGACAATCTCCACTTAGGAGGATGTGTGTGTTTGACACACTGTGAACAAATTTTCTTAGAGTTTTCAAAATCCTTCTTCTTATACTTGAAGACTTCTTGGTCATCTAAACTCAATAGAAGAAGTCAAATTTATTTTCTTACAATGATCAGGAAGCGGATCATTGTAAGAAAATAAAGAGGCCTCTGAGTCTTCTAAGGCCTCTAGACCTCTTATAAACATTGCAAGCCTTAGGGCTCCAATGGAGCTCTCTGTTCTTCTTCTTCTTAAGATTTGTAATGACAGTAGAACATCATCCAATTAGGTAGTATTTGAGAAAAAGAAGGATTGTAGATCATAGAAAATATAAAGAGGTTTCCGAATCTTTAAATACCTCTCGACCATTTTATAGACAATTAAATACATTTAAGCCTCTTAGGAAGCAGAGGTCTTCAAAGCCCATAAAACATCTAAATCACTTTTAGATATAAAATCATTTTTTTTCTATAGAGAATTGTCGATAAAATGGCTTGAGGCCCTCTTATATTTGTAAAAGACCAACACTTATTTGTGGTAAATCAACACCTTTCTTGGAGCATACAAGGCCTGTAATGGCCAATACATTTTAACAGCCAAAGTTTTGGTAGTATTTTTGTCTATGGAAAACAGAGAGGTATTCACTCCTCTGAATACACATTGTGGTCCTAAATCGTTTGAAGACTAATCAAAAGTTGCAAATCCCTCTTTTTTAAGCTCCCTTGCCATTTTTGCTCTTTTGGGCAAACGAAAGCTTCCGAATCACTTAAAGAATGAAAATAATCACCTGAATCTTCGAAGACCGATAGTCCTTCTAAAGACGCCAGAAGGGTCTCTCCTTTATAGGCAATAACAATCATCAAGGAATCAAAAATCCTCCAGGCTTTCTTATAGGAAATTTAAGGTGACTGGAAGTTCTAAAGAGTAGAAAAAAAATCTAGGTCTTCTCTGTAGACCTTCTGTAGGAAGTAGAGCACCTCAAGGTTCTCTTAAGGCAATAGAAAACTTCTAGACAATATATGTAATCCATCTAGGCTTTCTAAAAACAATTCGACATCTATTCAGGTCCTCTAAAGCCAATAGGATGCCTCTACCCGTATATAAAGCCAATTGAAAGTCTATAAGCCTTCCGAAGCCTTCTTAATACAATAAAGGTCTTCTAGACAAATCTATGGAGAATCAGAACCTCAATAGAAAGTCTTTAGCCATTCTGAAGGCAATATAAGCCACGTAGATCTTCTTTAAGGCCTCTGGGACCTCATGTTGAAAATTGATTTTCTCTGGGGCTTCTGTGGAGAAGGGAAAGACTCGGAGCCATCTGCGGAGTATAGAAAATGTCTAGGAATTCTGTGGGAGGCTTCCAGGTCTTTTATGAATAAGAAATAACATCTATATCTTCTAAAGGCAATAAAATGCCTCTAGATATTATATACAAACGATAGAAGTTGTCTGGACTTTCTGCAGACAATTGGACCTTCCATAGGCAATATAAGATATTTGGAGCTTAGGCCTTTTAAAGACACTCGAGTTCCAATATACACCAGAGGTCCGTTTAGAGTTTAGTTGTCACCTGAATTTCTAAGAATCTTAGGAAACCTTTGTGTCTCCTATGAACAGGCTTCTGGTTTATACCCAAATCCGGGTAGAGGTGTGGCTCGGTGTGGAGTTGCATTACAACTGGGTGTCTGACTCATAGAAAGGTAGGAGTTTTAGATGGGCTACGCTCCTCATCCAAGGAGGTGATCGCGCCCAAATACGTGCGATCGATTGGTACCTGCATTTTGGTGTGGGGGCGTTGGTTGACGTTTTGTATTAACTGGTGTTTACAGCACCGTAAGTTAAGACCGCAAGGTAGGTACCCACGTACTCTAAGCATCTCTGTCTGTAGAAGGACTTCTATTATTTATAAACGATAGAAAAAATACGAAATTTTATAGAGAGGATCCTTCAGTATTCTATAATCCATAAACACCTTAAACACTATGATGTCCATATTTGGAGCCTAGAGAAATTTATTATTCTCTGGGGCTCTTATAGTTATCAAAAGAGATTAGATTAGTGTCCTATTTACACTAGAAAACTTGGTCCTATATATACGGTAAAATATTTTTTTATCGACCGCAGAAGCTTTTATAGACCTAACGATCAAATAAAACCTCAAGTGTCCTATTTACACTAGAAAACTTGTGGAACTTCCATTGACCTCTGGGTTTTCGATAGACTTCTAGGCCTTCTGGTTCTTCAATAGGCGTTGCATAAACTCTTGGTCTTCTAGTAAAGCTAGAGGTTCATTGGAAGACCTCTATGTATCCTACAGGTACCCTGAGTCTTGTGTATACGATAAAACAACGGCGAGCCTTATCAAGACCTCTAGGCATTCTATAGTTATTAAAATACCCCTCAGCTTTTCTCTCCGTCTGCATACCCGTATATACGGTAATATACATAAGGGGAGATCTGCATTTTCTATAGTCATTAGAAGATCTATGCTTTCTGAATAGAAGTTTTTTGGGTCTTCTATAAGTAGTGAAATAAATATTGGACCATTAAACCTTGTATTCCGTTTGGAGTTCCATAGGCAATAAAATACATCAGAATCTTCTATATCTATAAAAGAACCCAGCAACTTATATATCATATAATTCGTGAGTCTATTATATAAACATCTGGATCCTCTGCAGATTTTTGTAGAAAGTAATGTCCTTTTATAGGTGCTAGAAGGCCGTGGGTATATTAGGTGTCTTTTATACTCCGTAGAAAAACTTATGGGCCGTAGATGATCTCCTGCATGTCTATTGACACTATAGCACATATCGTCCTTTCTTTTTTTAGACCGACCTTATCGGAATTGTAAACCGCATGGCCCTATCGACTGTAGGTCTTTTTTGACATTATAGATAAAGCCGGTGACTTCATTTTGATCCATAAGTCTTCTAATGTCACGTTTACGTTATCTGAGCCTTCAACAGTATTTAAGAGGCATCTGGATATTGTATATAAAAGACCTCTGGACCTTTTATGGTTTTCCTGTGGAGGTTTGTAGTCTGAGTCCTAAATAAGCAGTTCAAGGATTCTGGGCCTTCTATAAACACCACATGACTATTGACGGTTGAAGAGCTCAGGATTTCATGTAAACCGTAGAATACCTTAAAAACAGCCAAAATATCCTGCATCATTGAATTAAGTGCATCAACTCCGATATCTTGGATGGCCTTAGAATTTTAATGTGTTGGGTATATTCTTCTATGAGCTAGAATTTATAAGAGGACATTTAAACAAATCTGTGACTTTATGATCTTCCGCCGCAGTTGTAGGCTTCCGTTATATGTTTTGGTAGGATACCAAGCTTATTCTGAGTCTTCTGTATTAACCAGAGGACCATTGTCGTTTTCGAACAGTTTAAATAACACAAGTTCTTTAATGAAGTGCATTAACATCGCGGTCTTGGGTAGTTTTAGGATTTGGAGGCGGATTAGGATTCTTTATACGATACCAGATTAATAACTCTGAGACTTTTCTGGGTTTTGTATATGCAACGGAAACCCCTTGGGACTTCTAAATTCAGCTGAAAATATCATGGATTTCTGTAATGGCCTCTGTGTGTTCTAGAGGTATTCAAGAACCACTAATCCTTCTCGGGTCTATTGACACTACAGGCTATCATTGGGTCTCTAAATGATCTCAGAATTTTTTATAGGCTCTAGTAAGCCTTTAGCACATTCAGTCTTAAATATACCTTGGAAGGATTCTTGGTCTTCTATATGTACAGCCTATCCTTGGGAATATCTTTGAATACCCCAAGATTTACAATAAGCATCAGAACGTCATTCGTAATTCTAGATCCTTGAAGCCATCTGTGTTTTACAAAAAGAACCGACATATTTGCGTCCTCTGTAGATCTCTGAAGCTTCAATAGAAACTTGGCGTATAGTCTACATTTCAAATTTCTCCCACTGTGCCCCACCACTTTCCTAATAATGATGATTTTAGCTGCCTGAATGACTGACAACAATTTTGTGTGGTTTTCGAAGTCGAGTCGTATTAAATTTAACGAATAGAATATAATGCTTATTGACTTCTTGTGTTTTAGATTTTTTCCTGCTGAACATTATTTGTGTATATGTGCACTTGAGTGAGAGTCAAATGTGAGTGTGTGTGAGTATATATGTAAACAAAGAATAGTTGTCACTTTTGTCAATTTAGTCCTTTGGGAGGAAATTTGCAAAGTTTTCATCATGATGATGACGATGATGATGATTTGTTTACTTTTATATCTGACGGCATAGACAAACAAAAAACCACAAATGACAACAAAAACCAATACACAGAAAACTACCGCACACACACAGACGGCACTCACACATACATAGAAACTAATACACACATTGTGATATTATGAAGTGATACATTCATCATTTTGTAACAATGATACCATTTGCTGGATATTGGCATTCTCTTTGTGTGTGTGTGTTTGTGTATTTTCTAAGGACATGAAGGATATCGTTGTCGTTGTTGTGTGTCGTCTTTCTTTGCTTGATGTCCTTATTGAAGGCATGGCAAATAGGAGAGAGTAAAAAAAACACACTACCATTTATTATTTTTCTTTCTTGGTTGATTTTTTTTTTCATTCAAAAACTACACTATTTCCCCATTACCTCTGCACACACACCCATGTCCACATCCTTTATCGAATGTATGTCATTGCATGTGTCTTTTGATTTTTTTGTTTTTGGTTTCAGATTCGATTTTTTATTGATTTGTATTCTCTCTTTTCTTGATTTTTTTGTTTTTTGATGTTGATTTGTTGCTGTGTGTTTGTTTGTTTGCCGTTCCTTTTCGTCACCCATGGATGCAACTGCTGCTGTTCATCACTGCTGTTGGCTGACTCACAGGAATACCCCCAAACTTCCTGTAGCCGATTTTCTTCTTCATATTTTTTATTTGCAATTGTTCTAACTGCCAGTTCGTTGTTGTGGGGGTTTCATTTTTCTTCTGTCTCTCTAAAAACCAATTATTTTAAAAGGCCTTCAGTCATCCAGCAAGCCAGCCAGCCGCACACACACGTTGGACCATAAAATGTGGCACAATGGTGACAATGGCAGTTATTGTTGGTGTGTCCTATAAAAATATATATACCTACCTGTAGTATATAAATATATATGAATACATATATATGTATATTTATAAAAAATAATCGAGAACATAACCCATTTGTGGTATTTTTTCCATTGTTGCAACAAGCATGTGTTATGTTGATGTTGTTGTTGTTTTCAGGACAGTTTGAAGAGGTATTACAGGTGTTTTGTATGAAATATAGTGGGGGAGGATTTATGTCTTACAAACTCACCAATATTATGGTACATGTGTTCGGTCATTAGTTTACATCATAACAAAGTAATCACATTTGCCCTCATATAGAATGTACAGTGGTCGGCATAGTTACATTTTTGGTTATTTTAAAACTGTACTAGAAAGCTTTAATATGCATCATAACCTATGGACCACGTTTAAAATAAACTACTAAAAAATAATACCTTGTTCTTCTATTGGTATTACAAGTCTTCTTGGATTTCTATCGACATTCAAAAACTGCTACTTCTTCTGTTTCAAATAGATAACCACTAGGTCTTGTATATACCACAGACGACTAATATTGAGACTATATGACTAATATTGAGACTATATGAAAACCTGTAGACTCAAGGGGAACAGAGAAAATTTTCAAAATTACGAAGGACTTTGAATTAATAAAACAAACGAAGAAGTACTTCAAATAATCGAGAAATCCAAATGATCGAGTTTACTTAATCTTATGTTTTTTATACCCTAGCCACACCCTTTGAAATTTGACCTCGAAATATTCACCTGGGGTCCCATAAAGTATATATATGCTTGATCAGAATAAAATTCTATGTTGGTACCTTCTCAATTTTGGCTAGCAGAAATTTTGGTTCTCTGGGTTGGCTTGATGGAAAATGTTCCTACTAGAAGTGATCAAATGTGGTATTTCGAGTTTGCGCACGTGTATCAACCAAATTGACTGTAATATTGTATTTTAGCTTCCGATTTAGTAGAAAATCTCCCTAAGTTTTTGTGTATGTTTATCAACCGAATTGGCTCTGATGTCCGCGTATAAATGGTAAAGCTCATTGGGTGTAAAATTCGACCCGATAATTCACCGTCGACGCAGATCGGCCCGTAGATCTTTCGGAGAATTTTTCTTTCAAACACCCTAAGAGCTGCCTCATCTGCTTGCGCAAGTACCCATACTTCTTATCCATATAATAGCACGGGTAGTATTAGCGTCTTGTAAAGTGTGAGTTTGGTATGGCGTGAGGTGGCCTTGTTTCTAAACTGCTTACTCAGATCAGTCAGATCATATATATATATATATATATATGTATATAATATCTTCCTATAGCCCCTATATAAATGTCCCGATCCTTTTTTCGGTATTACTATGTTTTTAAAAGAATTCCCTCATCGAAGTGGCTACATTTTGGCATATCGTAGGTGAATAAAATAGTTCTCTCCAGATATTTTATGTAATAGATTAATTTTGAACACAGACCATGTGCTGGAGGCAGACAAGACAGGCAGTCGAACGGACGATCGTTTCTAAATTGATTTCAAATTGTCTGAAATGTGTTTTATCGGAAACTGATTTGCTGCCTAAAGTTAATGTTTCAAGAGGCATAAAGTGTATATACCCCGACTGGCCTTACAATGAGGGTATACAAATTTCAGTGGTACTACTGCGTTCTATTAAAACATTTTTCTAGAACTCAAAACTTAAAAAAGTAATAATTATTGAAAGTTAGGTGGAGGGAGGTCGGCATTTTCGAGAACTTGAAGTACCACAGTAAAACCAATCCGTTTTGATAATATACCTCCATTCTAGGTTTAAAACCAGAGAGCGGAGCAATATAGTCGGACGGGGCCGACCATACGATACCCTACACAACAACCACGGAACTCTAACTATCTGCGGATATTTATTTCGAGCCTGGGTAATATTTCGTAATATTTGCACCCTCTTGACTGATTAGGGATCAACAGCACCTCTTACTTATACTAAAAAATTTCCGAATATTCCCAATATTCACTACAGCCCTTCCAATTACTTGTCCATATTCTCTTCACCGTGTGTTGTGTTGTGATGTTCAGCTTGTGGCCTGTAGATCTACTCGAAAAAAAGCACAAACAATTAAGTTTTCTGTCCACTTCATCCCAAATTTTGTATGTGATCTTCACCGAAAATTATAGGATAAATACGTAAGCACTGTAAATATTTACGTATAACTCCCACATCCGAGTACATACGACAATATTATTGGTATCAATTTAAAGGTCAACCACTTCTGCTGTTAACCACTTCTACTTTTAACTTCTCCTGTCCATGTCCTGCAGAGTAAATATATACGCCATGGAATACACATTTTGTCATTTTTCACACAAAAGCCATTTGACCCGATAATATAATGACCGATCTTTATCAAAACAGGCATGCTTATTCTTTGGCCCGATCCCCTTATTCATGTATAATTTTGCGATGTTCTGGCCATAATTGCGGTTTCTGGAGCGACCAGAAAAAACGACCAAAATTTAGTATTTGGTCCATTTCATTCCCTAAATATTAACCGATTTTTACCAAAATCAATAGACTTCATTGCAAAACCTACATTCAAAATTTCGTGATGATTGGTCCATAACTGTGGCCCGTATCGTGTTTACAAATTATAATAGACCGACGGATTTATTTCAGTACCATGTTTCGTAGAGCTCAAAGTTTCTGAATTAGCCGACTATGTATTACCTTCACATATTTGATTTATTAATGTCATTGCTATCGTATCATTCCAATGAAGGAATATCTGGATGATTTGAATCATCTGCCTTCAGTCCGCATTCGTATTTCCGGATCTGTTACGCCTCGCTTATTCACCACACGCCTTTTTTGATTCTCGATAATGCGATAAGTCTCAATTTCATCCAAATTTTCCACATAGAAATGTTTTTTCTTAACTTAAAAAAAATATCGATTTTTTGTTGAAAATGAATTTTATAATATCGTGGGAATGGAGTATCCGATCATGTCCGAAGATGGGAACCATTAGTCCACTCCTTCGTCTAAATGTTGATCTTTTTAAATCCAAGTTTTAAATCGGACACTTCGACTCGAAACATCGTAATTTATTCACCAATCACAGATTTATTGTCACTATTGACTATATATGTCCATAATCTCTGGTACATATACCAATTTCGAAACATTATAACTGGACTCCTCACTGGAACATCGGAATCCTAAAATTCCAACGGTGTTAGAAAGAGTACATGTCTGGCTCTCGTATGAACTAGGATTATTGACTTCGCACAACAATTAACAAAATGGCGGAACTTTGAATTTTTTTTTTTTGGAAAATCGCCTATTTTTTACCACAAACTAAGTTAAAAAATAAGGAAGTTCTTCACCGATTGCCTTTATCCTAGTTCATACGAGAGCTATACACTCCCAGAGAAACGTGTCAAAATTTGGAACCGATTGGATTATTAGTTTTTGAGTTATCGTGCCCGCCATTCGCAAAAGAGAAAACGCGTTTAAAGTTTGAGAAGCCTTTTAGACGTCACTTGATGCTGACACGATAAATCGGCTATATCTTCAAGAGTTCTTGAGATGTTCACTTGACTTTTTGTAGGGACATTCTTGAATTAGTGTAGATTCGAATTAAATCAAAAACATTTTTGACCCCGAGAATGGGGGGGGGGGGGTCCCCTTAAATCATTAATAATTTAAAGACCTTACATCTCAAACCCAACAAAGTATTGCATTCACAATTTATTTACTCAATGATTCAATGTTGATATTTTTTCTCACTCATTTTCTTCTCTTCTTTCTTTTCTAATTCCAGTGAACCACCCATATTGAAAGCCCACAATAATACGGACATTATACTGCGTCTTCCCATGGGCAAAAGGATTAAGGATATAAGATGGCTCTCAGTGTGGTGCAGACGTTTTACGGTATTTATTTTTTATTTTTTCTCACTGTTTATTATTGTTGTTGTTGCTGCTGCTGTTGTATTCTTTTTCTGCTTACTTTTTATTGTGGCGTGTCCTTTGTAGTATTTTTTTCGATTTTTTTTGCAAAATGT
Organism: Musca vetustissima; assembly: GCF_032173495.1. Taxonomy (NCBI): domain Eukaryota; kingdom Metazoa; phylum Arthropoda; class Insecta; order Diptera; family Muscidae; genus Musca; species Musca vetustissima. The sequence goes on along the minus strand of NW_026881151.1, from coordinate 67,722 downwards.
ACTTTTACTACGGGGTTCTTCGTTGATTTTTTTTAACATTTGTTTTGTTGTGGTTATTGTTCGTGTTTACACAATTCTGTTTTGATTTTTCTGATTCTCCAGAGTATTTTGTTATTGTGTGTGTGTTTGTGGTAGGTGGATATATATGTGGTTGGAGAGAATAGATGTATATGTTCTATATATTTTTAAGAAGATTGTAGTTTTGGTTTTTCCTTTTCAAAAAACTGTTAATAATTGCAAAATCCTTTTTTGTGGTTATTTACCGGAAAAACTTTCAATTTCTTTTTGAAGGTCATTGCTGTGTTGACTTTTTTTGGAAGGGAGAGAATTTGACAAATTTACATTTTTTTGAAGATGAACTTGAATATTTTTGATTTCTGTTATAAATTTTGATTGAGTAATACATGATGGGCATAACTCATCAAGACTTTATTTCTACAAGGTATGATAAATATGTAAATATGAAAATATATTTTTTAACAAAAAGGAGAAAATTAATAGCTCCAGGAGTAGAACATAAGTTCAATAAACATCAGAGGCCCCTTAATAGGGCTGCCGAGTCATGACATGCAGATTCCAACTACAACCTAATTTTTAGGACCACTCCGACTACGAAGCCGACTACAATATAAAATATATGTATATCTATACACTAATATTTGCTAAATGTTCCCAATATATAACCACTTCCGAATGGACCCCAAAAATGGAAACTGTGCGTAGATTTTAAACATTCCATTTAAAAAACAAATAGGTATTTTTAAGATCTAACTGATAACTTTTACGTATTGGTTCATGTTCTAATATTATCTGTCGAGAGTGGATTTATTTGTTGGACCCTACACAGCAAATTTGGCCGAATCTGCAACTTAGCCTTTTAACATTTATTATTCTGGATCATCCCATTTTCGGAATTTTAAAGATTAAAGGCGTCATATCCAATAGAAGACCCCGTAATTTGACAATTAGGGTTTTTAGATGAAAAATACTTCATCGCAGGTAATGTTCGTGTAAAACCATGCATTGGCATAACTTAGCTGCATTTTCCAAATGAATTTAATTTGACATTCTAGTTTTGGGGTCCTTAAACGGCCTGTGTATTAGAACTTTTTATCGGGATAAACTTCATTGTGAGGATTTATTTGACATTAATGAAATGGAATTAACAATTTAAATCGACTGGGATGCCGATATACAGTACAATGTAATTGTAATATTATTCGAATACGACTTCAAAATATGTTATAGATTTTGGTTCGGGGTTCAAACTCGATACTGAAAAGCTTGCAAATAACCAGGACTCTTGGCAATATAAAAAAAACAAACAAAATCGAAACGTCAATAAGATCTCTATCCTTGATAATGTCAAAATATTGATAACCTCACACACTAGCATAAACATGTAATTTTTACGATTTGAAGAAATTTTTTTTTTGATTTTTTTTTAACTTAAAGAGAGCTTGTGGTGAAAATAATGAATAAATTTTCAAATGCATGGTTTATTATAGATTAAATGTGAGGTAGGTTTTTTTAATAGATATATGTCAACATTTGGTTCAAAATCCAGGTACCAAGGTATCATATTTCAACTTGATCTAGGCCAGGTAAATATTGGTTCAAATCGGATAGTTTGGTTCAATCGCATGATATTTATACCCTGCACAACTATGCTGTCAGGGTATTATAGCATTGTGCAGCGACAAGAGTTTGTAAGTTTGTAACGCCACGAAATATTGGTCCTAGACACACCTTTAAGTATACCGATAGTCATATCTCGACTAGCTGAGTCGATCTAGACATGTGTGTCCGTCCGTCCGTCTATCCATTATAATTTGTAAACACGATACAGGCCACAGTTATGGACCAATCTTCACGAAATTTTGCATGTAGGATGGGTTCTGGTCAATGAAGACCCCTATTACTTTTTGTAAAGATCGGTTTATATTTATGGACCAAATACTAAATTTTTGTCGTTTTTTCTGGTCGCTGCAGAGGCCGCAATTATGGCTCTAACATCGCAAAATATTACGCGGAGAAGGGGATCGGGCCAAAGAATATGCAGGTTGAAATGGACCCTGACTTTTGTGTGAAAAATTGCAAAATTTGTATTCTTTGGCTTTTATATTTACTCCTGAAGGACATATACCCAAGAGTTTGACAAGAGTTGAAAGACCACGTTTCAAGATGTTGTCTTCCACTTGGTCTTTTCCTCAAATTCGTGGCCTTCCCCTTCTGCGGGAACCATCAGTAGGCTCGCTTTTATATGCCTTTTGAGCTGTAGTCGCTGCAGCTCAATACGACTGACTATGTCGATGTCCGCGCATAAATTGTAATGCTCTAGGTTCATTCGACGCCGGTATTCACCGTCGACGCAGATCGGCTCGGAGATCGGAGATCCCCAAAACGCCCCAAACGCCTCATCTGCTTGCGCAAGTACCCATGCTTCAGATCCATATAACAGCAAGGGTAGTATCATCGTCTTGTATAGTGTGAGTTTGGTCTAGCGGGAGGTGGCCTCGTTTCTAAACTGCTTACTTAGACCATATTAGCATATGTTGGGCACCCCAATCCTTCTCCGAATTTCAAAACTGATGTCAAAATTGATGTCAGCTTGGTCTTCTCGCCGAAATTGAAATACTTAATAATGATCTAGAATATACCGAACATAATCCAACAAGGTCGCGAAATGCAAAATTACAGTCACTTCATATTGTCTAAATTTATGAATGTTCTGTTGGAAAATGTGCCTAATACCAAAATACCTATAATAGTGCTGGAACTTTATTTGAAAGCTATATCTAAAGATCGACCGATTTTCCACACATGAAAGTCCCCACATATAATGACCTTTCCTGATCATATTGGTCAGAAATATATGCCACATAATGATAACCAAAAATATGTATTTACAGCCAATTCCAAATACCGAAAAATCACGATACTATTATTACGAATTTTGGAGTCCTTCAGAACAATTTTCGTCCGATTTGGCACTAATTTTATATTTTGTGTTCTCCTCCTTGGGGATGTCAATTCTTCCAAACAGAAATCATCATTATCGGTTCACGTTGTGGTGCAGCTCAAACTTAATTTTCGATATTTTAAAGGTTTTACAGCCGAAGTGGCTGTAACGGGTGATTGAAGGGTGAAACATATTTTTGCAGAATATTGTATAGATCCCATGTAACAGTATAACAGTCAAACCTTTAAAAATGCCTATAATTGAGTTATAGGTATTTTTAAAGGTTTGACATTCCAGGTTGTTAAAGCATAATAGGTTCCTCCCCATTATAGGTATTTCGAAAAGTTAAACCGCATTTCACCCCCGAACTGACTATAATTTGGTATTTCGGATTCATGGTGAATAAAAACCTCTAACAAGACATATTTCAATATGGGTCCATGTTCGGTATGTTGAAATTCCCAACCCGGTTTTCCAACTTAGTAGCATACAATGTACAATGAAATAGCCACTATATAAATTCTCAATCGATTTAAAGAATTTTGAATACACGCCGAATGTTCGATCAAACTTAATCAATTTTTGACGTAAAATTGCGATTATCGGGGTATTTTTCGAAGTTGACTTCCATATGGTTTCTCCCTACTTTCGGCGTTTTCAAAAATTGTGTACACGTTTTCAAACCGAAATGCCTTAATGTATATTTTGGGTTGTCATTGGTTAGATAATCTTCCAATCAGAAAAAAATCAGTGTCGGTCCACCACTATGGATAGTGTCTAGTAGCTACTAATTTTTAGTATTTTGAGGGATTTAAAATAGTTTTTCCATTGAATTTACTGTAATTTAGAATTGTGGATTTTAATATTTTACAAAGAAGGCTTCGGAAGGGTATTGGAAAAATATTGCCGGTATAGGTCCACTTTTTGGAATATTCCCGTCATTCACTGTAGCATAGTTCCACGTGGGCATGGAAACATGATTGCAAATAAATGCCAGTATCCCTATGTTGGATAATATAAATAATTCCGACCGATCGAACGTAACGCATTTTTTAATCGCTTTTATCAACACCAGTTGTTTTCCAAACAGGTTTAGATGATCTGAAGTACAACGTTTTATTTGCTAATAATATTTTTGGCATTTCATATAGATTCATTTTTGATAGAAATAGCCTCATCGAACTCATCTTCCTGATGATTTAAAAAAAATTATTTTCCAACTCAAAATACCAACATTGCCAATAAGGATCACTTGTTTCACTTAAATCTCCTTCACCGCAATTTATGATTAATTACAATTTTCGTTTACATTTTGCCTTTGCCAATTTCAAATCTTAAATAAATATTCGAAGTAATTGCCGGTCAGGAGGAAGGAGCTGCAGTTAATCCTTTCATTGTATTCAAATTAATTCAAATGAAAAATAAATAAAAAAAATACAAAGAATGAAAAGCAACCTCACAGTGTAGATGAATATACCAAACAAAAACAACTACGACAAAAAAAAACTATAGCCTGATTACTTTGTAATTAAGGATGCAGTGGCAGTTCCGCAAAAAATAACAAAAACAAGAAACCAAAAAGAAAAGAAATAAAAAATAACGCTGGTTAACAAAGAAAATATGTTGGGATTTTATTGGTATGAGGGCGATGGATTAAAGGAGGATACGGAATTGGGTAAACATTTTAAAGATGGCGTCGTCGTCCTCCACATCGTCACGTCGTCGTCGTCATTTCTTGTAGTAATAATAAAATTTACGGCAGACATTTTTGATTAATACAAGTGCTACTCACTGAAACAGCAAAAGCACTTTACGATGTATGAATATACATACCGACACACCTACAAGCATACTCATGTGGCCAATACACTTATAAGGGTATATAAGGATTTTATACAAATATTGGTCTCTGTGTGTGTGTTAAATTTGAATACATAAAAACAAAAGACCAACAACAAAATGAGGAAACCAAAATACTACGAATCGCTTACACATAGCCCCACTCACCCACTGAGCCAAAGAAGAAAAAGGATATTTTGTTGTTGTTGTTTGTGTTTTGGTTTACAAATGCCGCATTGTGTTTGTGCTCCCCCAAACACACACACACACATACATACACACTGAAATATGTAAGGAGATGTTAGATTCAAAATTTGAGAATTCCAAGAGGCTCCCCATTTAACAAAATATTACTCACCACTAGTGGTGAATTTTTATTCCGTAGAAAATGAGAGCGAGCTTTTTAATCGAGATGAGAGAATTTGACAAAGCCCCCACCCAAATTATTACAAGGACCAACCAATTTCTTCCTTTGCCCTTTCCACAACAGCCTTTCCCCCACCACTCACCTTGCTTGGCAGTTTTAAATATGAAAGAAAATGCGCGCGCATTTCCTTTGCATTTGTATTGGTGGAGCAGAGTTGTTGTTGTTGCTGATTTTTTCCCTTATGTCGACTCTTGGAATCCATTCAAGTTTTACGAAATATCAAGCTATGTGCAATGGTGTATGTGTGTTATGTACCACCAACAAAAAAACCTGTATATAAACGTAATTAAAGTTTATATATAAAATGAAAGGAATCCCCCTTACCCACCTGCCTTCTCACACAAAGGCAAACAAGCAGCCAACCACTCATAATATGTATATATGGAACATAGTCCCATATTAACTGAAACTAAATCAGACATTTATTTATTCTGGTGTATTTACACACACAGACGTGCTCTCACATACTCCCACATACACATTAATATATTTACATAAATATCCAGGAGCATTTCATATGAATATATATTTTTATATGCAATATTTTTATTTATAGATACAAATGTGCAAACATGCAATTCCGTACGCCGAACCACATACCGCCTCCATCTCGGCTAGGAGTCGACCCCGCATACATAAATGCATGTTGCAAAACTTTTCTATGAGCTTTTCTTGTTAAATTATCATTATGAATGATAATTTTTTCGTCGTCGTAGTTGTTGTTGTTGTTGCTGTTATTCGTGCATGCATTTTTTTAATGATTTATTTTAATTGCTTTTTATGCGTTTGTGTGCGTTCCCACGTTATGGTTCTGTAGACAGTGACAGTATTTTTTATAAAGTGGGGTAATGGGGAAATTTAAAGGCAAATTTTGGTGGAATATGAAGGAAGGGATTATATTTAAAATTTTGAGAATATTTTAATTTAGCGTATTTTGGATTATATGAAAATTTCGGATTTCAAAAGAACAATTTTTATTTTTAAAGACTTTCCGTTTAAAATCTCACGGGAAAATTACATTCCGAAACGTTTGAGTTTAACTACTTCTACGTACTTCTTGCATTTTATGTATTTTGAATGCCCGGCTCATGGTGGAGGTAGGTTTAAATATAGTCACTTTATTTGGAAAATGCGGGTAAAGATATCTATAAATGAGACAAAAAGTTCGACCCGACATTTTATCTTTATTCTTACATATGCTCACATATAAATACCCGGTACCATAAGGTGGAGTGTGTGTGTTGAAATCATGATAGAGCTGGTAATGTTTAAGATAGATCTTTGAAATTTGACACATACATTGCTTTTACTCCTAGGATGTCCGGTATTTAAAATGGTATATATCTGTCAACATTTTGGTATAGCCCCCAATATTCTGTATTTTGGGAATTTTTTGACGGAATTGACTGTAATTTGGTACATTAAGCTTCCATTGGGCAGCAAATCTATCTGCCAAAATTATTGATATGTGTCCACTTTTTGCGTTAGCCCACATTTAAAGTTACTCCCCATTATTCGGAATTTTGGGAAGTTTGGAAACGGTTTTTTTTTAATCAATTGGATATAATTCGGTATTTTCAGAATTAATTGGGTGACACATTAACGATGGCCCAATTGTTCAGTATTTTTTGAGGATTTTTGACATTTTGGGCACGTTGTCAACCAAAGCTATAATTTAGTATTTTGAATATTCAAACAAATCTTCCAATCAATATCTATTAACATTGGCCTCAAATTTTAATATTGTGGAGAGCACTTGGGCACTTTATTTAACCAAATTGACATTTATATTTTATTTTGAATTCACATTAGATAACAAATGTTCTTGCCAAAAATTATAAATATTTGCAATTTTTTTTTGCAATTTTTTTACCAATCATTGGTTTGGGAAAATGCAACTATACAGGGTGAGGTAAAAAAACTGCAACCAACTTCAGACTGCTGTCATTCGTTCAAAATATTCGTCGTCCAAACAAAATTATCGTGTTTACTTGCCAAAGAGGTCAGCTGAAAATGTACACCTTCGGTTGGCCACCAGAAGTTAAGAGCCGGCCATGGTGTGGTGTGGGCCGCCATAACAGCCGATGGTCGCTCTCCGCTCGTATTAATCGACCATGGCATCAGAATAAATGCCGAATATTATCGCGAAAATATTTTGGAGAGTGTATTAAAGCCGTGGGCACGCAAACATTTTGGCCTCAGACCTTGGACATTCCAACAGGACTCAGCACCATCGCACTCAGCACCCGCCACCCATGAATGGTTACAAAATGATGTTCCTCGCTTCATTTCCAGCGCACAATGGCCATTAAAATCTCCGGATACCAATCCGTTGGACTATTGTGTCTGGAGTATTTTGGAAAGCAAAGTTGGCACTAAAAAATACCAAAGTGTCGCTTACCTCAAGCAAGCGCTTCGCCAGGAATGTGCCAAAATACCGCAGAGCGACATTCGGGCAGCGTGTGACGGTTTCATTGGTCATTTGAAGGCCATAATTCGTGCCAAAAGTGACCAATTCCAACAAATCTAAACATATTCTAAAATTTGGTACTATTTCCGACATTTTTTGCTCTCATTCAAAAAAATTTAAAGAAAATTTAAAAATTATGGCGCTTGACTTGTTTGTGTTTTTTTTTTATCACAACCTGTAATATTAAAATCGGGCAAAAATTAGACGGTTTTTTAATATGGAACTATGTACAAACATTGACCTGTATTGGAACATTTTTATGAAAATATTAATCACCCTCCAAAAGCACGGAATGCTACATTACTGTCACTTTGGTGGGCAAGTTTTATCTGTGTTGTGATTACGAAAAATGGATGGACATGCTCTAATCGATATGGGACTCTCGACTACAATTTTGAGATGTTGCAAATGAAATAACAAATTTAATATACATTCTATACTTTATCATAAAGGGTCGAACGTCCATATCTGGAGATGCAAACATTTGAAACGAGACTTACGGTAAATTAGATGAAATTATCTCCAAAGCTAGGGCTTCCAAAGCCTTTGTTCCAGACGGCATTTCTATGTTCATGTCAAATAAGCTAGGTGAAACCGAACTAAGTTATCTGACCAAAATTCTGCAATTATAAGTTTCGGATATTCGACTGGTTTTTATACCCAAATCCACTACTTTTTGGGAATCCTACCGCCCGATTTATCTTCATTCGCAGGCAACCAAGATTACGGCTTTTATTCCTAAAATAATATCTTCTAGATGTACATGGACGTGGTTTCAGGGAACCATGGACCCTAAAAAAATATCTTTAAAACGATTCTTTAAAAACTTCACTCTGAAAAAATACTTTTTAAAAAATCTACACGAAATATAGACCCTGAAAAAATATTCGTCTACAACAGCCTACGACCACAGCCTTACTCGGTAGGGCTGTTACAACAACTTTTCAAGTAATAACAACCAAAACTGCGAATGACCCTAATGAGTATTGACTCCCTAAACAGGCCATTTTGGCAGACTTATATTTGTTTAAGACCTCTGATTCTGTCGATAAGCGACATCACGGTGCAAAACTACCCATTTCTTCACAAGATTTTTAACTTTTTAACCAAAAGTTTTTGTAGCATAAATATCACTAACGCGAAAATATTCAGCTACTTAGGGACTAACTCCTGCCGGGAGCGTCATCCTCAAGTATTCACTACAAAGTTACTTCAGTAAATATAGAGTTGGTCATTTCTGTCGAAGGTAGGCGTATCTCCATTGTCCATAATCAAAAAAATTCTTGAAGTGGTTTCCATCGCACTATAATTACTTCAATCTGAAAATGAAAGCTAGGAATAAAGTTTTAAAAGCCCTGGTTAGCTTCTCATGGAACAAAATTAGGCGACGTTGGTCCCATGACATTATGTTGCACTAGACATCTTAGCAACCGTTAGAGAATAACGCAGTCGGAATTGCAAAGGGTTGTGTCCGGATAATGAGCATCAATCATTTCCAAAAGAGGCCGGGACGCTGTCGTCAAGGAACTATAGTGAAAGCATTAAATACGTCATTGGACGTCAACAGAGCGTCGATAGCGAACTCCATGTAATATGTGCATCTTCGAAACGGTCTTCGAAGATAAAAACGTGTTTTTTTTAAAATTGTCAAGCGAGAATTAAGAACAGATTTTAATTCTCGCTCGAAATGCCCTAAAAATATTTTTAAGAAATCCAAACTCTAATATTAAATGGAATAGCTACCCAAGGATGTACTATAGATGCAGATTCTTTTTCTTTATATTCAATAGAAAATGTTCTATAGCAATAAAAAAAAAATAGTAATAAAAAACGACCCATAAACGGCCATAAACTTCAATTTCGGACAGTAATTTCCATTGTTGCACAACAAAAATCTGAATATAGTAATATTTTAAATTCCTCTCGAGAGCGACTTATTCCCAGAAACAGGATTTTCTGCTGACAGCAAAGCCCTCAAGGCATGCATAATTGATTCTATTGTCCATCCTGTCCATTCCACGTCCTTAGTGAGAGCTCTTAATTATAAAAATGTTCTTATTTTTTGTTTAAAGTAAAATAATTCAAAAATGTACTCTCTTTTAATTCCAGGTCGATTTTGGTGAAGTCTTTATACCGCCCGGTTTGGATGTGCCGAAACCCCGAGTTCTGCCCGAATTCAAACGTTTGGCCCATGGTCTGCGTTCGAGTAACATTAGTGTATTGGATGCCAAAACATTTTATATACCTAATTTGCATTATGATGGTGCCGGGCCGGATGCCTATTTCTGGGTTGGCAATGGATCGGAACCCAACATTATGGGTATTAAGGTAAGGAAAAAGCATTTAAAAATATTTCTTCAATTTAAAAAAAAAATTGATCTTCCAAAAGGTACCCAATGAAATTGGTTCATTGGAGCCCCTGCGCGGCTATCAAGGTGAAGATATTGAGATCCAACTGCCTGGCAAATGGACGGTCTACGACATTGATTGGCTGGCTGTGTGGTGTGTTGAATATCGTCATAATTTCGGTCATGTCTATATACCCAAGGATTTGGATGTACCACCGGCATTGGGACAAACGAAAATTACCGTAAGTCGAAAAAAGAGATTTGAAATCAAAATTAATTGTGGGTGTATTGAGTTTTGTTATTAGTTAACCCTCCCTATAACCTCGTTTAGTTGTTAAAATCCCCTTATTAAGAAACCCTTTATTAAAGAACCCCCCTGATTTAGTTACCATTAATAATTTTCCTCTCATCCAGCCATCCATCCGACCATCCATTCTATTGCCATCCCAAAGCATTGTTTTTTTTTTTGCATTAATTCTCAATGTCATTTAACAACCAGCCAACAGCAACATTATGCCATAATCATCTGTATACTATTCTCTATTATTATCTATCTTTTGTATTTAACAACAACAACAACAAAAAAAATGAAAAAAAATCAACAACAACAATAATAAAAATTAATAACCAACCACTCAAATCAAACAAATCGCCCAACCGACCAATCAATCAAACAAAACCATCGCTAACCAAATAAAAAAATTAAATAACTCATTAGCCTCCATGGTGGTACTCTCCTGTAAGTAAATACCGATTAGTTAATGCTTACTAAAAAATCTCCAAAACTTAGTATTTAGTTAAATGCAAACAAATGTACAAATCTACACACCCAAGAACCGAACACTCACATCCACTCTCTCTCTCTCACACACACATGTATAAACGTACAAAATTAGTATTGAAGTTGAAAATCACTGAAATCACAATTTTTTGAAATATTTTTTCTGGAATTTTTATTAATTTAAAAAAAAATTAATTATATCTCCTCTTTATTTTAATATCTTCCACCTCTCTTTCTGTCTCCCTTTAGACCACAACAACACCCCGCCCAGTCTATTCGAACTGCCGTGAAATCATACCGAACAAGTTGCAAGTCAAATGGGAATTGCAGGGTGAATATTTACAAATCGATTTGCTTGGGCGCATTAGCGAAGATCAGTATATGGCCTTTGGTTTATCCGGAGCCAATGGTAGAGCTCAAATGGCCCAATCGGATGTTGTTGTAGCCTTCTATGATACCACCGCCAGAGTGTTCCGGGCCGAGGATTATTTCATCACTGACCTGTCGCAGTGTGATGGTCAAAATGGTGCCTGTCCCGATGAGAGATTGGGTGGACGTAATGATGTTGTTGTCTGTAAGTGTTTACCGAACTATGTTCAAGGTTCTCAAATATAAATGTTGAGGGGTAATACATTTCCTATTTTTCTTTCAAATACCTACAGTGAGTGGTGACCGCAAAAATGGCGTGACCAGCATACGTTATCGACGCCTCTTGCAGACCAATGAACCAATTTATGATATGCCCATACCCACAGATCGTGAGGTGTCCGTCATTGCGGCCATTGGTCCCCTAAACAGTCGCAAGGAGGCTAATGCCCATACACACACCGGCAGTGATCATGTGGTCGATGATGTGCGCATTAATTTCTCCTCAAGGGTAGGTCAAAGAATAAAATCACTTTCGATTTTATGAAAATTAAAATAATTTTTATTTTTCAAACTTACAGTCCGACAACACCTGCAAGCTATCTCTGTTCACGGTGAAAGATGAATCCGGCCCTAAGCCATGGCCAACACGTAAAATTACCAATGAATATACATTTACCGCACGCATTGGACCCACCGGTGGTAAACGTGGTTATACCCCGATTACTGGCATCCCCTCATGGGGTATTGCCTGGTACATTAATGATTTGCTGATACCTGAGATCACCGTGGAACGTGGCAAAACTTATGAATTTATTGTTGAAGGTGGTGATATAGCCGCACAACCAGCAAGGTAGGGGAAAATGCAAGCAAATTACAATTTGAATTTTTTTGAAATATATTATCGTACTTTGTTACAGATACCATCCATTTTATATTACCGATTCTCCCGAGGGAGGTATTGGACAAAAGACTGGCTTGGAATTAAGCAAACAAAAGGCCTATGCCGGTGTTGAGTTCGATGAAGATGGCAATCCCATACCAACAGCATGTAAGTTGAAATCAAACAACAACAAAAATCCACGCCTTATATGGGGCACTTGAAAAAATATTCTTTAAAAAATCCACGCCTTATATGGCTTTTGCGCAGTTTTTTCCAATTTGAAAGACCATTTTCGGCAATTTTGTCTTCGACTTGATCGGGGGGAGTGGCCTTGCTTTTGAGTTGTTAGCTCAGCATCTGTTGGTCATCACAATCCTTGTGCCAGTTAAGTTATCCTGCATAACCGTATTAATTTTGAGGAAGTGCCAAACGCAGACATGGCTTTATACACCTCTGAACGGATAGGACTGTCGAATGCGGCTGAAGCCGCATTGGTATGGTCCAATAATGTCATTGACCATTGGCTTCAGTCGTTCACACAGTACGCTGGATAGCACTTTATATGCGATGGGAAGGAGACTTATTCCTCTATAGTTGACACATATCGCGTTGTCTCCTTTTTTGTGCACGGGACACATGATGCTGAGGTTCTAATCATTGGGCATGCATTCTTCTAACCAAATTGTACTAATCAGCTGGTACGTGCTCCTTACCAGCATCTGACCACCAGTCTTGAATAGTTCGGCTTGTAACCCATCGGCACCGGCTGCTTTATTATTCTTCAGCCGATTGATTGATATTCTGACTTCACTTGGCTAGGTTCTGGGGTATCTTCTTCACCGCCACTATTTGATACCACAAGTTTATCAAAATACTCCTTCCAGATCCTCAGCACGCTGCCTGTATCTGTCACTTGGTTTCTTTCTTCATCTCTACAGGAGGATGTGCCTGCACCAAAACCTTCGGTTTGGTAGAATTTTCGGACTTCATTCTGACTCCTGTACATCTCGATATGCTCACGCTCACGTTTTTCTTGTTCTTCCTTCTTTTTTTCTGAAAATACGTTTCTCCTCCCTCCTTTTCTCCCGATAATTCTCCAACGCATTACGTGTTGTTACTGTCTGCGGGGTTGCCTTATACACTGAGTTTTTCTCATCAGTAGCATTACGACACTCCAGATCGTACCACGGATTTCTTGATGGTGGTCTATGGTACCCAAGTGTTGCTTTTGCTGCAGTTTGTAGGGAGTGGGCAATTCTCTGTCATTGTGATTCTATATCATTATCGGGACAAGAAGTGCCTTCGTCAAACAGGTGAGTAAGCTGAGCGGAGTAGGCCTCGGCTATCTGTTTTGTTTGCAGCGTTTCGTCGTCAAATTTCCGTGTTACATTAGATTGCACCTTTGCTGCTACATTAAGACGTGTGTGTACCTTGGATGCCACAAGGTGATGGTCCGAATCGATATTTGCTCATCGCATCGATCGAACGTCTAAAACACTGGATGAATGCCTTGCGTCTATTACAACATGATCGATTTGATTTCTCGGTGTTCGATCGGGAGAAATTCAAGTGGCCTTGTGTATATCGAGTTGCTTGAATCTGGTGCAGCTAACTACCATGTTTTTTGCTGCCGCGAAGTCAATCAACCTCATGCCGTTGTCTGATGATTCTTCATGGAGGCTGAATTTTCCGACGGGCGCGGCCAAAGATATTTTCCCTTCGGATTTTTGTATTAAAATCTCCTAGCAGAAATTTAATGTCATGGCCAGGGCAACGATCAAATGCTGTTTCTAGGCACTCGTAAAATATGTCTTAGGACTGATGTAGAAGAACTTCGTTTTTAGGCGGATTATAGTAATTCGCTCATCTACTGGAGTGAATCTGGAGACGAGGTCTTTTATTCTCCTGTTAACCATAAATCCGCAGCCAAATTCGCGTCTTGTTTCATGACAGCTATAATACAGGGCGTAATCATCTGATTTACTTACGCCAGACTGATGTAGAAGAACTTCGCTTTTATACGAATTATAGCAATTCGCTCATCTACTGGAGCGAATCTCGAGACGAGGTCTTTTATTCTCTTGTTAACCATAAATCCGCAGCCAAATTCATGTCTCGTTTCATGGCATGGCAGCTGTCATATGCTGTTTCCAGGCGATCGTAAAATATATCTGTGGTCTGTTCATCTTTGCCTTCGGTCAGAGCAAGGGCGCAAATGAGACTGATGTAGAAGAACTTCGCTTTTATACGGATTATAGCAATTTGCTCATCTGCTAGAGTGAAGCTGTAGACGAAGTCTTTTATTCTCCTGTTAACCATAAATCCGCAGCCAAATTCATGTCTCGTTTCATGGCAGCTATAATACAGGGCATAATCATCTGATTTACTTACGCCAGTGCCTTTCCATCGCATTTCCTGTAAGACAAAAGCGAACACTGCGCCTATTCTGTACAACGTGTGCACATTCCAATTGCATATTCGCAGATCGTGGTCCTTTATACGTTTGCGGGAGTCTGTCAACATTAGGTGGGTTTGGTTTTCTTTTTCGTTGCTTTTTCATAGTAAGATAGGGTTTCCGAGTGTGGGTAACGCGCCTTTTTTTATACTTTTTATGGTCCTTGAAAAAAATATTCTTTAAAAAATCCACGCCTTGTTATGGTCCTTGAAAAAAATATTCTTTAAAAAATCCACGCCTTGTTATGGTCGAAAAAATATTCTTTAAAAAATCCACGCCTTGTAAAGGGAATTGAAAAAATATTCTTTAAAAAATCCACGCCTTGTTATGGTCCTTGAAAAAAATATTCTTTAAAAAATCCACGCCTTGTTATGGTCCTTGAAAAAAATATTCTTTAAAAAATCCACGCCTTGTTATGGTCCTTGAAAAAAATATTCTTTAAAAAATCCACGCCTTGTTATGGTCCTTGAAAAAAATATTCTTTAAAAAATCCACGCCTTGTTATGGTCCTTGAAAAAAATATTCTTTAAAAAATCCACGCCTTATATGGGGCACTTGAAAAAATATTCTTTAAAAAATCCACGCCTTATATGGGGCACTTGAAAAAATATTCTTTAAAAAATCCACGCCTTATATGGGGCACTTGAAAAAATATTCTTTAAAAAATCCACGCCTTATATGGGGCACTTGAAAAAATATTCTTTAAAAAATCCACGCCTTATATGGGGCACTTGAAAAAATATTCTTTAAAAAATCCACGCCTTATATGGGGCACTTGAAAAAAAATATTCTTTAAAAATCCACGCCTTATATGGGGCACTTGAAAAAATATTCTTTAAAAAGTCCACGCCTTGTTATGGTCCTTGAAAAATATTCTTTAAAAAATCCACGCCTTGTATAGACCTCGAAAATATATTCTTTAAAAAATCTACGACTTGTATAGACCTCGAAAAAATATCCTTAAAAATCTACGCCTTGTATAGACCTCGAAAAAATATTCTTTAAAAATCCACGCCTTGTTATGGTCCTTGAAAAAATACCTTCTTTTGCCTTTCAGCCGGCCGTTACTGTGAATGGGTCCACAATACCATTGATCGATCAGCTGAAACGGAAACCTTTGAGGAATATATGAAAACCCTGACACTGGTGTGTGAAGAAGGTGAACCAGGCTATTTGAATTGGACTGTGCCAATGGATGCCCCCGATACTCTATATTATCAGGTAAGATTTTGATAAAGAACCAGAACTAAGTATTCCTAACCCCCCTTCCATTTCGTTTACAGTGCTTTACCCACAACAATTTGGGTTGGAAAATCAATGTGGTGAATAGTGGTGCCTCCAGAGGAGGCTTTATAACAACGATGTCAACGTTATGGTATGCCATTACGATGAGTTTGGCTGTCATCGGTTTTAATTTGGCGCTGACACACAATCAAGGCTTCGGGCCACGCATTGCCTGATAGTAATCAAATGACAATAATGTTTGCAGATTTTTTCGTTTACTCATTTCATTCTTTAATTTTGTAATTTATCAGAGTTTTTCTTTTGTAATTTTTTGCTAGATAGGAAATTGGCAAATGAAGGAAGCTAGGATGGTTAGGAGATGATAATAATGACAATAATATTTAATTATCAAAATAATGACAATAATGAGTTAAGTGTTAAGATGATGATGGGGGCGGGAATAAAAGTTAATTACAAAGAATTTTGAAATTTGAAAAAAAAAACTAAAAATAATATCATAAACCGTAACTGGCATCAATTATTAGAATTTTAGGTCCTTGGCAAACAAAAATTCAAAACTAAATATTTTAAAAAGATGATAAAAAAATAATTTTTCTTGGAACAGAATAAAATAGCATATCAAACTCTGATAAATTATGAACACAAAACTAAATTTTATTTAAAACAAATTTTCAAAAAAAGCCAGGCTATTATTATTTTTTTCGAAATACTTTCTAGAAGCAAAACATATCTTGACAATAATTTTTAAAAGAAGATAACAATAAATAATGAAAGAAACTGAAATGAAGAAACACAAATGAAATGATGCACAACATAAAAAACAAAAAATGGGGCTTATTAAAAAATATATATTAACACATACATATTAATATGTATTAAAAAAATTATATAAATTATAAAAAATTAGTAATAAAAATTTTTTTTTTTTTATTATTAAAATTTTATTTCATTATTTTTTTCTATAAATAATTGTAAACTTCAGCATGTAAGTCATCGTTATATATGTAACTATAAAAAATATACACAACTTTCTTTTCTTATTTTTAATTACATTTTTTTCTTATACTTTTTTGAAATAAATATTTTTTTATATATTTCTAAATAATGTCTAACATTTTCCCTAAAATTTTTTAAATCATATTTTTTTATATAAATAAAATGTTTGTTCTCTGTTTTTAGAAAAAAAAATAAAATAGAAAAAAATTCAAACTCTGTACAATGTTTACTTAAGACAAAAAATTAATTAAACAATTAATGACAATAATTTTTTTGTAAATATTAAAAAAACAAACAAAATCAGAAAAAATGCAATGAAATGTAATTCCCTGACAATAAACAACACAATACAACTTAAGACAATAACAACAAAAACAATAAATAATTATATAATTAAGAAATATACACATAACACAAAACTGTGCTACAAAATAATTCAAATAAATAAAACCGATAACAAGGTACACAGAATAAAATTTTGTTTTTGGAGAGTATTCAAATTTAATTTATTTTAATATTGACATTAATTTAAAAGATAAAAATATGTAAACCTATTATAATTTTTTTAAAAAGGTAATATATCCCTATGGATACATCATGCTAACAAATATTCCAATCTCTCGTTCTATTTTTCTTGAATCATATATATATATATATATATATATATAGACACTGATAAATTTCGAAAAAAAAAACCTTTTCAATATGAAGAACTGCCAGATTCGTCTAAAATACCGGAGATCCCATAAAGTATATAAATTCTTGATCAGAATATGAATATTTTTAGAAGCGCGTTTCGGCATTTCGAAGGTCTTCGCTGCATTTTCCCACTGAAGTGGTTGACTACTCACAAAGGGGTGACAAATACAAGTTTTCTTTTTAAATAGATTGATGTGGTGATATTTAAACCTACACATACATTCTTATAAAAATCAAAATATATGGGAGTACAATTATACTAAATTTTGGACCTTGATACAAGGAATACTCCTTAACTCATTTTATTTTATTTTTTAAATTAGCTAAGTTCTTAGGTACAGCGGTTTTTTCTTCGAATCTATCTGCTTCAGACTAAGGAAATGTAGACGAACGTAAAAGTTAACTTTTAGATTTGACTAAAAACTCGAATTTTCTATCTTTCGATTTTGTCAAACATGTTCAAAATCGATTTTCGAACTTTAAAGACTAATGCAAAATCGAATGGGCTTTGTGAGGAAATCGACTTGACGATTTCCTCAAAGATCAAAAGTCGACTTAGACTTGTTATTACAGAAAGCCGATTAATCGATTAGTTGAAAGTCGATTTACTTACTACTTCAGACTTTAGTCCAGCTTTAACTGATTCCGCTTCATGTACAGCTTTCTAGGCATGTGTCCGCTTCAAGTTGCCTCAGCAGGCTTTCTACAATTAGACAACATTTTATAGGCAACACAGTACTTACCATGGGGTATTGGTTTATCGTCTTGTTTCCCTCATCGAAAATCCCTTCTCCGACCTTGGTTTCTTCTTTAATTTTTCTCTTTACAATCCCATCATAATTTTTTTCTACATTCTGGAGACCGACTTCTTGTTCCTGATTTGCAAAATCCGTTTCGACATCTTCCTTTTTCTTCAGCTTGTCCATAGATCCTGCCTAGGGATAAGTAAATCGACTTTCGACTAATCGATTAATCGACTTTTTGTATTGAAAAGTCTAAAAGCCGATGTCGACTTTTGATCTATGAGAAAATCATAAAGTCGACTTTTCAAGATCGACTTCCTATTTTCTTCATAAATACTTGGTTTATTATCACAAAGCTCAAATTGCCCAAAAATTAAACTTTTCAGAACTTTACTTTATCTGTTCACATTAATTCATATAAAAAAAATCAAACTTTTAATCAATTTTGCTGAAGTCAATAAAAGTCGAAAATCGAATTTGTACAGTTTTGACAAAATCGAAAGATCGAAAAGTCGCCTTTTTAGTCAAAGGCAAAAATCGAAAAGTCTTAATGTCGACCACGTATCACTGATCCTGCCTCACTCAACTACGGGGTTTCCTTTTGTTTCTGCTTTTCATAGACTTCTCGTTCTAACCCACGAATTATCGAAGCATTATCCAGTGGTCTACCCACCGCTGAACTTTTACTGACCAGTACCAATGGACTGTCGCCATAAATTCCCTCCACAGTGAGGGCTTGCGGGGGCTACTACTTCCTTATTTTTATTTTTTATTTAATTTGAAGATCTGTGGAGAGTTTTCCCATCATGCACGTAATGAAACTGAACAACAACTGTCTTATCAGCGTTGCATGTAGGATTTTAGACTTTTATCTTAAAATACTCCAACGATCATATCTTCTGTAATACAAAATTTTGTTCAAAGTAATTTGAACATGCCGGCAAATGGCAGAAGAGCTGAAAAATTAAATTTCTGTTCAAAGCATTTTGAACAGTTGTTATAATTTGACAAAAATCGTTTATTTTTATATGAACTATATGACTTTATTTAACATGCTTCGGAATGTCCAAATATGCACCGTTTTGTTGTATGATTTGTTGCCATTTTAAAGGTAACTTCATAATGCCTCTCTGTATCCTGGTTTGGCCACCGTTTGAGGTGCTTTAGCGCTCTTTGATCACGATCGTTTTTGCACAGTGTTTGTGATCCATTTCTCATCACCAGTCACCATCCGTTTAAGAATTGAGTCTATCTCATTCCGTTTGGTCAAGGCTTCGCAGATGGAAATTCGATCCTTCCTATTTTTTTCTGTTAATTGGTGTGACACCCAAACACCGAGGTTCTTTTTTAATCCAGCTTTGTGTAAATGCTCTAAAACAGTTTTATGGTCGATTTTTAGCTCCTGGGCGATGTTACGAATGCTAACATGCCGGTCAACTTCAATTATTTCTGCGTTTTTTCAACATTTTTATAATGAATTTCTTTTTTCCCAACATAATATTACGGTATGATTAAAATTTAGAAATCAAGTTTTTGCGATACCAAATTTTTTGTATCAAATTAGGACCAACGGCACTTGTGAACTGAAATTTCCGTGAGGCGCACCAGTGTTTGTTAAATTTGGCTTAAATTTAAATTTCTGTTTGAGATATCTAGAAATATGTATTTCATTCTTTATAAGAAAAATAATTTTATATAGAATTTGCCATGTCAGTATATATATATATATATATAAATGTATATGTACGCAATATGTGCATGTCCCTTTCTTAGAATACATGTAAAACTTATTATAATCATGGAAAAACCACTACTTTCCCCAAAAAAATTAAACATTTCATAAATATCAAAACTATTTTCCTACTTCGCTCTACTTTACCACTTTTTGGGATCGTGTTTTCCTCTCTCTCTCTCTCTCTCTCTCTTTGGAAAAAACAAATGTATTACTCCAAGAAAAAGCACCACCATTCATTGTTCGGCGGTGTTTTGTTTTGGTATCGTCCTCTGTCTCTACCCTCACTGGTGGTTGTTAGTTTCGAAACCGTTTGTTTGTTTACTGCTTCTCTTGTTTACAACTGCGGTCTCTCCACTCACTCTGTATTTCAGACACTGTTACCAACCTCTGCATTGGTGTTTCAAAATTCGCATATGCATTTTCCAAATTATTTCGATAGAAATACCAAATACAATATAACAAATAAATGTTGAAACGAGCAAAAAGATCAACCGAAAGTTTAACATTGTATAGGATTGTTATTATAACGCTAAGAAAGAAAATGTATGTAAGTAAGAAAAATCATGACAAGACAAACAAACGAAAGACTGGCGTATATTTGAGTTGATTTTAATTTACCAATTTATTAGGGGGCGAAATAAATTTTTCAGAAAAATTTTCTAGATAAAAACTAAATAAAAATATATTTGATTTTCTTTAAAAAATATGCACCACATAATCAAATATTATTTGTCTTATATTTTAGCATATATATTCCCAAAACGGATATTTACTTTAAATTCATATACTTCAATTTGAATGTTCTCATTGGTGTATAAAAGAAAAAAACGAATTATTAAAATTTACTTGCAGCACTGTGTAAATTTGTTCATGCCATCATGAATTAAAATAAATAAACACATTGACAAATAATTACAATTACAATAAATTATACATATTATAACAATAATAAAATATATCATAATTCTGTGCTCAATTATAGAAGTACTAAACATCAAATATAAATATGAATAAATAAATAAAAAAATAAATGAAAGAAAAAAAACATTTTCCCTCAAATCCTGTCACATTTATTGAAACAAAAAAAAACTACATATAAATATGAAATATAAATAAATTGTACATTTTTTCTCCTTCGCCAGTGCTCTACAAAAAAAAAAAAAAAAAAAAATGAAACAACATTAGAAGAAAATTATTAATATTTATTAACAAATAATTGACTTTTTGCGTGAATACACGACAATAAATACTACATTTTCTCCAGCATAAAAAATTTACTCATTATAAAAGATTTTGACATTCAACATTTCAACACTAAGGAAACAAAAATAACATTAAAATTGTAAGTGATAGGAATTACTAATTTAATATATTTTTTTGTCTTATCAATGTATATATAGAATGTAATAAAATAATATATAAAAACATAATTAATATATGTTATCGTGGAAGTGTACACATTAATACATACATATGCATGCATCATCCTTTAATAATCTTGTCACATTGTTAACGTGTTTATTTTTTCCCCGTTGAGTTTTTGTTAATGATTTTGTTAATGTTTGGAATTAATTTTATTAAAATATAAGAAATATCGGAATTTCTGATTTTTTATGTATGTTAATTTTGAATTATAACACCGCTAATTACACTGTGCGATACGAAAATTTTTCAGGGGTTCTAATGTACCAATTCTGTTTAGTTGGAGTCTCTGGACCACGAAAATACCATTGGTTTTTCTGGGTCATTTCGAAAATTAATTTTATAACGGTAAATATAGAGAAAAACGTGGTTTCATGGATTTTCTATTTGAAACTTGAATAACTTATTTACTTTCAAAACGGATGTATATTATTCTTTTTATAGTTTTGTTTTTCCGTTTGTAACGCATCGAAATATTCATTTCCGACCCTATAAAGTATATATATTCTTGATCAGCGTAAAATTCTATGACGATTTATGCATGTCCGTCTGTCCGTCTGTTGTAATCACTCTAGCGTCTAAACGAATTTAGATAGATCGCCGAGATTTTGCATAGAGTCGTCTTTTGTCTGCAGGCAGGTCAAGTTCGAAGATGGGATATATCGGTCCACGTTTAGGCATAGCTCCCATATAAGGGTACCCCCCAATTTTCGGTATTTTGAGGTTCTTGATCTCGTTTTACAACCGAATTCGCTGAAATTTGGTACTTTGAGTTCTTATTGGGTAGCAAATGTCCCCACCAAAAATTATAAATATAGGTTAATTTTTTCGGATAGCCCCCATATAAGGGTAACCCCAATTTTCGGTATTTTGGGGATCTTGAGCGCATTTTGCAACCGAATTCGCTGAAATTTGGTACATTTGGTTCTTATTTAGCACCTAATATTTACGCAAAAAATTATAAACATAGGTCCACTTTTTCTGATAGCCCCCATATAAGGTTACCCCCAAATTTTCGGTATTTTGAAGTTCTTGAGTGCGTTTTTCCACCGAATTCTCTGAAATTTGTTACTTTGAGTTCTTAATGGGTAGCAAATGTTCCCACCAAAAATTATACATATAGGTTCATTTTTCCGGATATCCCCCATATAAGGGTACCCCCAAATTTTCGGTATTTTGGGGATCTTGAGCGCATTTTGCAACGGAATTCGCTGAAATTTGGTACATTTGGTTCTTATTTAGCACCTAATATCTACGCAAAAAATTATAAACATAGGTCCACTTTTTCTGATAGCCCCCATATAAGGGTACCCCCAAATTTTCGGTATTTTGAAGTTCTTGAGTGCGTTTTTCCACCGAATTCACTGAAATTTGTTACTCTGAGTTCTTAATGGGTAGCAAATGTTCCCACCAAAAATTATAAATATAGGTTCATTTTTCCGGATATCCCCCATATAAGGGTACCCCCAATTTTCGGTATTTTGGGGATCTTGAGCGCGTTTTTCATCCGAATTCGCTGAAATTTGGTACATTTGGTTCTTATTTAGTACCAAATATCTACACAAAAAATTATAAACATAGGTCCACTTTTTCTGATAGCCCCCATATAAGGGTACCCCCAATTTTCGGTATTTTGGGGATCTTGAGCGCGTTTTTCATCCGAATTCGCTGAAATTTGTAACATTTGGTTCTTATTTAGTACCAAATATCTACACAAAAAATTATAAACATAGGTCCACTTTTTCTTATAGCCCCCATATAAGGGTACCCACAATTTTCGGTATTTTGGGGTTCTTGAGCGTTTTTTTCAACCGAATTCGCTGTAATTTGGTATTTTGTAGTCGTATATGGTAACAAATCTCCCTACCAAAAAATATTAATATTCACCCCCTTTTAGAGGTAGTCCCCATATAACCCCCTTTTTTATTTTAAAATACTTAGCTGATTTTTTCCGTGTATTGGGGTTATCCCATATAGCTGTATTCCACCATAGTAGGGGAGATATTCGGTAGACGAAATTTTCATTTCATACCCCTCATAGTATGGAATTCTAAAACGATTTAGTCGATTTAGCCATATGTTGTAATAATTTTTCTCTCGGAGGATATCGACATAAAATCTAAAACGTGAGGTTTGAGAATGAACTGTATCGACCCGCATTTAGGACCAGGTCCTATATAAAACATCCTACCTATTTATTTAATATTTAACGTGATGGACGGTATTGGGATTCGAAACTAAAATATTAGCTTAGAACTTGAGCTACATCGGCCCTTAATTAGGCCTAACCCCTTATATAATGAAAACACCAAGTAGTTGCTAATTCCTACACAATGTTGTCAATATTGGTCCCGCTTTAGTATGCCTCATATATAATATTGCCCTCTAAATTGGAGTGTTTTCAGCATTTTATACACATGTTTCACCGTACCATGCGTTAATAATATATGTCAACATGTTAGGGTTTTGAGATTTTAGGAAAACCCCCATTGAAATTGCTGAATTTTCTATTTGGTTTACAACAATCGATTGGAAGAATTGTAGTTATATGTATGTTCCCTATGTTTTCATTTCAAAAATTTGTCAATATTTCTATGGTGGAGGGTATCCAAAGTTCGGCCCGGCCGAACTTAACGCTTTTTCACTTGTTTTCTTTCGAAGAGTACAATTTTTCCTTTCAAACATGATATATATTTGGTAAATCGGTTGAGGATTGGCTGAGTTACAGCGGTTGAAATATTTCCTTTAGAGAATATGCATAGAATCAATACAAAAATGTGTATAAGTCATCCATTTTTTAACTGATTTTGGCCTTGTTTCTAAACTGCTTACATAGATCATCGTAGCTTCTTTTGGCCATCACTATTATTCTCCAAATTTCAAAACTGATGTCATTAATTTTATTTATGGCGGTACCAAGGTATATAAAATCTTTAACTACCTCGAAGCTGTAGTTCTTAAGTTCCACAGTTGGTCCGAGTCAACTGGACGTCTTGCGCTATGATACCATCAGCTTGATCTACTCGCCGTTTACTGCCAGACCCACTTTGGCAGACTCCTTTTCAATTTGTTCAAAGGTAGCTGTTACCGCTCGCAATGTACGTACTTACTTAGCTGGCTTGTTAAAGAACGGTTGTTCCATAAGCTGAGCTTAAAAAAGGTTTCCATACGCGTCGGTCTTGTGCGCATCTCCTCCAATTTGAACCAGACCATGCTCCGAGATGTCCGCGTATAGATTGTAAAGCTCGTGGTTCCTTCGACGCCGATATTCACCGTCGACGCAGATCGGCCCGTAGATCTTTCGGATAATTTTTCTCTCAAACACCCCAAGAGCTGTCTCATCTGTTTGCCCAAGTACCATGCTTCAGATCCATATAACAGCACGATAAATTGTCACCTGGTCTGAATCCTCGTTCGGTATTCAAGGGCTTCGATAGGTCCTTTCCAACTTTAACTGCTGACCTTGTGCCACTTAAAGTTATCCTGTATAACCGTATTAATTATGCAGGAATGCCGAACGTAGACATGGCTTTAAACACCTCTGAACGGATAGGGCTGTCGAATGCGGCTTTATAGTCGACGAATAGGTGGTATGTGTCGATATGTTCTTCGTGGGTCTTTTCCAGGATTTGGCGCAGGGTGAAAATCTGGTCAATGGTGGATTTGCCAGGTCTGAAGCCGCATTGGTATGGTCCAATAATGTCATTGACCATTGGCTTCAGTCGTTCACACAGTACGCTGGATATCACTTTATATGCGATGGGAAGGACACTTATTCCTCTAGTTGGCACATATCGTCTTGTCTCCTTTTTTGTGCACGGGACACAGGATGCTGAGGTTCCAATCATTGGGCATGTATTCATCTAGCCAAATTGTAGTAGCAGTCTTGTACCAGCAGTGTTGAATAGTTCGGCTTATATCCCATCGACTACTACTGCTTTATTGTTCTTGAGCCGATTAATTGATTTTATGACCTCATATTGACTAGGGGGTATACACTCCATACCATCGTCTCTTATTGGTTCTGGGGTATCTTTTTCACCGCCACAATTTGATACCAGAAGCTTTTCAAAATGCTCCTTCCAGATCCTCAGCATGCTGTCTGTATCAGTCACTAGGTTTCCTTCTTCATATCTACAGGAGGATGTGCCCACACCAAAGCCTTCGGTTTGGTGTTTTACTCGTTGGTAAAATTTCGGGACTTCATTCTGACTTCTGTACATCTCGATTTGCTCAAGCTCACGTTGTTCTTGTTATTTCTTCTTTTTCCTGAAAACACGTTTCTCCTCTCTCCTTTTCTCCCGATAATTCTCCATCACGTTACGTGTTGCTACTGTCTGCAGGGTTGCTCGCAATGTTCGATCCATTATATAGATGTCATCGGCGTAGGCGAGTAACATGTGTTGTTTGGTGTACAGTGTGCCAATTCTGTTCACCTTTGCGTCTCGTATGACCTCTTCCAGCAGGATGTTAAAAATATCACACGACAAACTGTCACATTGTCTAAATCCTTGTTCGGTATTCAAGGACTCCGATAGGTCCTTTCCAACTTTAACTGCTGACCTTGCCTGACTTTAATGTCATGGCCAGGGCAGCGGTCATATGCTGTTTCCAGACATTCGTAAAATATGTCTTTGGTCTGTCCATCTTTGTCTTCGGTACAAATAAGACTGATGGGCGCAAATAAGACTGATGTAGAAGAACTTCGCTTTTATATGGATTATAGCAATTCGCTCATCTACTAGAGTGAATATGGAGATTACGTTTTTTTTATAAATCCGCAGCCAAATTCATGTCTGGTTTCATGGCAGTGCGTAATCGTCTGATTTACTTACGCCTGTCCCTTTCCATCGGATTTCCTGTAAGGCAATAATATCGGCTTTGTACTTCTTGAGTACATTTGCCAAAGCGAAATGCGCCTGTTCTGTACAACGTGCACACATTCCAAGTGTAGATTCGTGGTCCTTTATAAGTTAGCGGGTGTCGTCAACATTAAGGTGGTTTGGTTTTTTTCTTTGCTGCGTCTGTATACAACGTGCACACATTCCTAGTGCAGATTCGCAGATCGTGGTTCTGTATACGTTTGCGGGCAGAGCTCCGAAATGCTCGCTCGAATTCGAATAAAGAGTGAAACTCGCTCGAATTCGAGCGGGAGTACTCCTGCGAGTAGAAAAAGTAAATAGAGTTTACTCTATTTTTCTCTGCCACTCAAATAAGAGCGGAGGTGCTTCGCTCGTTTTCGAGTGGGAGTGAAATACGCTCGAAATCGAGCAGATTACACTCTTGCCGAGTTTTCTGCGTTCTCTTTATGTAAGTCATTTCATTTTTGTAATGATCTATCTACCCACAGCAAACAAAAGATCAACATCAAAAAAAAATGGTACTACACACACACAAATAACCAAACAACCAAATTTATTTGTCCACTCGATTTCACTCTTAGAGTGAACTCTTACTCTATTTCGAACGTTTTCTCTCACACTCTTTTTCTTCAACAAGGAGTACTCGCGAGCACTTCCAAACAAAATAAAAGAGTGGAGAGTATACTCCCTAAAAAACTCGTACTCTTTACTTACTCCCGCTCGGGAGTATTTTTCACTCGCGAGTAAAATCGAGCAAATCGGAGCTCTGTTTGCGGGGTCAACTTTAGGGAGTTTGGTTTTTTTTTTTTTGCTTTTTCATAGTAGGAGGTGTTTTCCGAGTGTGGGCAACTAACACGACGCCTCAACTCATTTTTTATAGTTCGTATGGGTGAACTCGCGGCACACATAAGATCACTATTTCAACGGCTGATGCAAATAGCTATCCCAGGTCAGTGTCCACAATTGAGATGAACGAGGGACCAAGATAAGCCTGGGCTTCGCCATGTTTGAACCCAATGTCCTTAAAAATCCTGCTTAATTTGAATCTACTGCATCAACAGATGGCGCTGACGCTGATGTGACATTAAAAGGGTTGCCAACACCGTGTGAAATGAACATAAAATCGGATTGCTTTAATGCTGAATTGTGTGGAGATATTTGAATGTTTCCAAAGGCGAAGTTGTCGATTTTAAAATGGATTTCCTTAATTGTTCAATTGATTCTTTCCTATATATATATATATATATATACATGACGGCAACACCGACTTACTTTTTTTACTTGTTTAATTACAAAATATTTAAAATTTAAGTTTTCATTCGTTTTTCAATCGTCCTACAAATTCATTTGTTTTTTTATAAAACTGTAAAATAACCTGTGTAACACTCTGTGTACAGTAATAAATGTTTTTTAGTGTTTAGTGAATGTCTTATTTTCTTTGTAAAAAATAAAAAATCTAACATTTGTTTTTAAAACAAAATGTTTAATTAATATTATTAACAAAAAAAAAAAAAACGATTAAAATAATTATCAAGACAATAAATGAAGGCTCAATTAGTGTTAAATGAAAAACAAATGATTTGTAATATGGACAATAAATGAATACGAGTATGAACAATGACAAAGAACAATAATTTTCTTGAAATAAATATATATGGAATTTCCAAAACAATAATATTTGAATTAATATTTTATTGTTTAAATATTAAAAAAAAAATAATCATAACAAAAATAAAAAACATTTTAGCACCTTAATGTAAAAAAAAAACATTAAAACAAAATATAGAGGTGAAAATAATATTTTGCTTATTTTTGAATTTTTGCAAAATTTATTTGTGGTAAATTTTTGTAAAATTTATTAAACAAAAAAATGGAAAAAATAACATTTAAAATGATAGACAAAAAACCAGCAACAATAATTATATGAAGATGGGGATAAAACACACAAAACATAAGAATGAATGAAATACTATTTTGTACTTGTTTTAGATAAACTTTTTTTAGTAAATAATATTTGCCAGATACAAAAAGAGAAAATGGAAAAAATAACATTTATTATTAAGTGAAAAAAACAAAACATATAAAAAACCAAACTTTACTTCTATATAAATTTTATTTAAAAAATAATTCAAATGTATAAATAAAATTAATAAAAAAAATGGAAAATAAAAAATAAGTCCTAAATACAAAATAAAAACTCCTACCTTAAACTACCAACAACAATATACTCTCATTCTCTTATAAACAAAAAAAAAAAACAAACAACATATTTGGACTTGTAAAAAAACTAATAATTATGCAATTTTTGGAAATCTCTTCTATAAATACACTTGTTGCAAGCAAAAACAAAAAATTTCAATATTTTAATTTTATTCTAGAATTGTTTTTCTATTATGGATTAAAATTTAATTTAAAAATATGAGTCGTTAATTTTGAAAGTGGTTTAGGTCAATTTTTTTCTTTTATTGGCTATTTAATGATTTGGATTTGATTTGTTTCAAAAATATTGTTAAGTGGTATCAATTTGGTTCGGAAGAAAACAAAGATTTGTAGCAGAACCTAAAATGAACATAAAGCCATTTCAATTTCATTTCATTTTTTTTTTTTTTCAAATACCGCTTTTATCAATAAACTTCCTTTCCATCTGTCTTTAAAGGATCTTCTTCTTCTTGATGAAATGTTTTTGAAATTCTTCCTCTTTTTAAAAATTGATTTTAATATTTTTGTTTCATAATAAATCAAAAAAGCAAATACCAAACTACCTGATGCTACATGAAATGAAAACAAAACAGAAAATTCAAATGCACAGTATTAATACGCACAATTAATTCGTCATCTAAATGAACATTTCCAAATCAAGACAGACATTCCCAAATCACACATCACCTATATCATAAATATTGGAATTTATAGCATGATGTTCTTATTGTAATGTAATAGAATTATTATTTTCCTTGTTTTATTGCATTATTGTTGCCGACGTTTATAATATTTATTAAAATAATGGAATGGATTTTGAAATAGCCAGACTTCTTAGCTTCTATATGACACCACTTTTATTACAATACCTCGAGTAGTTCAAAAGTTATGCCACAAATACCAGAACATTAAATTCTTCGCTTTCGCCATTTCAATCTACTGCATCAATAGATGGCGCTGGCGACAGGATATTGACTTTTTTCATTTCCAAATGGGGGTTTCTTCCGAATTGTCTTCCACTGGTTGTAACTTTTTAACCAACTGATCTATTAACACACATAACTGCTTATCTTGTCCCAGTTAAAGTTATCCTGCATAGCCGAATTAATTTTGCAGGAATGCCAAACGCAGACATGGCTTTAAACACCTCTGAACGGATAGGGCTGTCGAATGCGGCTTTATAGCCGACAAATAGGTGAAATGTGTCGATGTGTTTTTCGTGGGTTTTTTTCCAAGATTTAGTGCCGAATGAAAATCCGCAAATGCCGCATTGGTATGGTCCAATAATGTCGTTGACCATTGGCTTCAGTCGTTCACACAGCACGCTGAATAGCACTTTATATGCGGTGGGAAGGAGACTTATTCTTCTATAATAGGCACATATCGCCTTGTCTCCTTTTTTGTGCATGCAACACCGGATGCTGAGGTTCCAATCATTTGGCATGCATTATTCTAGCCAAATTGTACTAACCAGCTCGTGCATGCTCCTTACCAGCATCTGACCACCAGTCTTGAATAGTTCTGATTGTGACCCATCGGCACCTGCTGCTTTATTATTCTTCAGCCGATTAATTGCTTTTATGACCTCATCTTGGCTAGGTGGTACACACCCTATACCTTATTGGTTCTGGGGTATCTTCTTCACCGCCACTATTTGATACCAGAAGCTTTTCAAAATGCTCCTTCCAGATCCTCAACAAGCTGTCTGTATCTGTCACCAGGTTTCCTTCTTCATCTCTACAGGAGGATGTGCCTGAACCAAAGCCTTCGGTTTGGTGTTTTACCCGTTGGTAGAATTTTCGGACTTCATTCTGACTCGTTTATATCTCGATTTGCTCACGCTTTTCTGGCTCTTTCTTCTTTTTTCTGAAAATACGTTTCTCCTCTTTCCTTTTCTCCCGATAATTCTCCATCACATTACGTGTTGCTACTGTCTGAAGGGCTGCCATATACGCTGCGGTTTTCATATCAGTAGCATTACGACACTCCTGATCGTACCACGGATTTCTTGATGGTGGTCTTTGGTACCCAAGTGTTGCTTTTGCTACAATTTGTAGGAAGTGGACAATTTTCTGTCATTGTGCTTCAATATTATTATCGGGACAAGGGGTGCTTTCGTCAAGCAGTTGGATAAGTTGAGCGGAGTAGGCTTCTGCTATCTGTTGTGTTTGCAGCTTTTCGACGTCAAATTTTCGTTAGATCGTACCGTTGATGCTACATTAAGACGGGTGCGTACCTTGGCTGCCACAAGGTAATGGTCCAAATCGATATTCGCTCCTCGGATCGATCGAACGTCTAATACACTGGATGAATGCCTTCCGTTTATCACAACATGATCGATTTGATTTCTCGTTGTTCGATTGGGAGAAATCTAGATGGCCTTGTGTATATCGAGATGTTTGAATCTGGTGATGCTAACTACCATGTTTTTTTGCTGCCGCGAAGTCAATCAACCTCATGCCGTTGTCTGATGTTCATTCATGGAGGCCAAAGACCAAAGATATTTTCTCTTCCGATTTTTGTATTAAAATCTCCTAGCAGAATTATAATGTCATGGCCAGGGCAGCGATCATATTCTTTTTCTAGGCGCTCGTAAAATATGTCTTTGGTCTGTTTATCTTTATCTTCGGTCGGAGCATGGGCGCAAATGAGACTGAAGTTGAAGAACTTCGCTTTTATACGGATTATAGCAATTAGCTCATCTACTGGAGTGAATCCGGAGACGAGGTCTTTTATTCTCCTGTTAACCATAAATCTGCAGTCAAATTCATGTCTCGTTTCATGGCAGCTATAGTACAGGGCGTAATCATCTGATTTATTTACGCCAGTCACTTTCCATCGCATTTGCTGTAAGGCAATAATAACATTCCAAGTGCAGATTCGCAGATCGTGGTCCTTTATACGTTTACGGGGGTCGTCAACATTAGGGGGTTCGGTTTTCTTTTTCTTTGCTTTTTCATAGTAGTTTGGGTTTTCCGAGAGTGGGCAACTAACCCGACGCCTCAACCCATTTTTTATAGTTCTTATGGGTGAACTCGCGGCACATATTAGCTCACTATTTCATCGGGTGATGAGAATAGCTCCCCAGGTGGCACCGCGGGGAGGTCAGTGCCCACAATTGAGATGAAAGAGGGACCAAGATAAGCCTGAACTTCGCCATGTTAAAGCCAATCAGAGCCGTTGCTTGGTATCTATCATCCCCTACGCCACCCCAGGCCTATGGTTGATCCTTGAAAAAACACGACTTATAGTAGGCCTTGAACTCCACGGCTATGATTGGCGTTTATTTTTTAATATGTTCAAAAAAATTTTAAAAAATCCACGCCGTTTGTGTCATTGAAAAATATTCTTTAAAAATCCTAGCTTATTGTAGTGAACCTTTAGATGATTGTCTTCAATCAATCGAAACGGTTATCGATTTTTTCCCTTTATGAATTTGATAAGTTTTTTTTGGCATTCGGAAACAGACCTTATATTAGCGTTGTCCTAGTACTTCTAGTCATTTTATTGAACATAATTATGTCCCTTCCATACATTTCACCTCATTTAATATATGACCTTTTTTCTCTCTATATAATTAAAATAAAAAATTATTATTTTTTTACTGTTTAGTTAAATCATAAACATTTTTAACCAGCAACTTTATGCAACCATGTACAATGACAATAAACAACAGAAACGAACAACAATAATGAAACAAAATAATATATCCTGAAAATCACTATATTTTTACATTTCTACACATTTACATAATCAGTATCCAGTATGCATGTACATATGTACCACAAGGAAAGATAAAAAAGTAACCAGCAAACGAATCAAATCAAAACAGAATTAAGAAATATAAACTTTCATATATTAACATTCATTATAACTATTACAACTACAACATTTAATTGCATTAACAACAAAATATAAATAAAATTAAAACAACAACAACAAATATTTAATAATCGTACAATTTTTTCCATTAACTCCAACAATCAAAACCATTTTCAAATCTAAAACAAAAATAATTCAATTACTGATTCAAATAAAAAAGTAAAAATAAAAAACATTAAACAATAACGCATAAAATCAAATGCAAGAAGAACAAAAAAAAAACAGAACCCAACAAAAATAAATTCATGTGAAAAAAAAGAACAGAATTACAAAAGAAAAAATTAAAATTAAAAAAAAATGGACAAATAAAAATAATTGTTTTCAACTAATAAACTGAAATAATTAAAATAAAAAGGTTATTTTTATTTAAATCGAATCACGATAGAGCTCTCAATGTTTAAGATAGAGTTTTTAAATTTTATACGGATATTGGGGATACGATTTTTGGCATTACAAATGAGATATATGGGTCCAGATTTTATCGTACTTACTGGGCTGGCTTGTGACAGAACTTTCGTTGCATAAGCCGAGCTTAAAAAAGATTCCCAGGCGCGTCGGTCTTTTGCGCAGTTTTCCCAATTTGAAAGACCACATTCGACAATGTTTTCTTTCACTTGATCTTTCCATTTTATTCGTGGTCTTCCCCTTCTGCGTGAACCATCACTTTTTTATGCCTTCTGGGCTGGGGCATCTTCATCCATTCTCACAACATGATCTAGCCACCGTAGTCGCTGCCACTTAATACGTCTAACAAATTCGATGTCCGAGAATGGCTGGTACAACTCATGGTTCATTCGACGGCGATATTCACCATCAACGCAGATCGGCCCATAGATCTTTCGGAGAATTTTTTCTCAAACACTCCAAGAGCTTGCGCAAGTACCCATGCTTCAGATCCATATAACAGCACGGGTAGTATCAGCGTCTTGGTAGGGTGTGAGTTTGGTAACATCTCCGAATTTCAAAACTGATGTCATTCGTTTTGTATATGTCGGTACCAAGGTATATAAAATCTTTAACTACCTCGAAGCTGTAGTTCTCAAGTTCCACAGATGGTCCGAGTCTACTGGATGTCTTACGCGTTGATACCTTGAGCTTGGTCTTCTCGTCGTTTACTGCTAGACCCGCTTTGGCAGACTTCTTCTCAATTTGTTCAAAGATGGCTGTTACCGCTCGCAATGTTCGATCCATTATATCGATGTCATCGGCGTAGACGAGTAACATGTGTTGTTTGGTGTACAGCAGGGACGTACGCAGGGGGGCGTCCCTGGGGGCCCGGGCCCCCCCCCGAAATGAATTTTTTTCACAGTAAATTTTTGTTTGCAACAGCGAATTTTTTCATTTTGTACTACCGGCCGTTTCCGTTTATTTGAGGATGAAGAGGAGCTGGAAACAATTGAACATATACTCTGTAGATGTCCATTGCTATATACCAAAAGACACAGACATTTTGCAAAATATGAAATTGATAATCTAGCCTTCTTCTCCGAAATATTCTCCAAAAAGATCCTTAGCTTTCTTAAAATCCTAACATGGCTATATATACCATTTTCAATTTTCTTTTACTCCTCTCTTTTCAGGTACCCAGGATGAGCACAATGAACATACAGGGTGAGATGAAAAAACTGCAATCAACTTCAGACTGCTGTAAATTCTAAGCCACTCGTCCGACAGCCGTTAAAATTATTCCAGTGACAACTCATTATATTGTTTACACGCGTACAAAAGCATTTTGGTGAGAATTTTCCAAAAGTTAATAAATCTTTTGTGTCTCGTACCATCGCTCGTTACCGTGATACTGGTAGCGTAGCCCGACGTCAAGGAAGTTGACGGAATAAAACAGCAACATCAGCAGAAATGGTTCGAAAAGTAAAGAAACTACTTGATCGAAACTAGGGATAAGTAAATCGACTTTCGACTAATCGATTAATCTACTTTTTGTATTGAAAAGTCTAAAAGTCGAAGTCGACTTGTGACCTTTGAGAAAATCGCAAAGTCGATCTTGAAAAGTCGATTTTCGGTTTGCTTCATAAATTCTTAGTTTATTATCACAAAGCGGAAATTGTCAAAAATTACACATTTCACAACATCTGTTGACAATTCTTATAAAAAATTAAATATGTAGTCGATTTTGCTTTAGTTGGTAAAAGCCGAAAATCGATTTTGAACAGGTTTGACGAAATCGAAAGATCGAAAAGACTAGAAATCGACTTTTTGGTCAGAGGCAAAAATCGAAAAGTTTAAAAGTCAACTTTTGCGCTCGACTACGTATCCCTAATCGAAACCCGCGTCGCAGTGGCCGAAAAATGGCTCGTGAGCTGAACATATCGCAATATTCCATTCGGCAAATATTGAAAAATGTCCTCGGGGTAAAGTCATGGAAAGTCACAGAAAGAAAATAGACTCAAAAGAGCTAAAGAGTGGCTACGCTTGATCGTGTTTACTTGCCAAAGAGGACAGCTGAAAATGTGCACCTTCGGTTGGCCACCAGAACTCAAGCGCCGGCCATGGAGATGGTGTGGGCCGCCATAACAGCCTATGGTCGCTCTCGGCTCGTATTAATCGACCTTGGCATCAGAATAAAAGCCGAATATTATCGCGAAAATATTCTGGAAGGTGTTTTAAAGCTATGGGCTCGCAAACACTTTTGCCGCAGACCTTGGACATTCTAACAGGACTCAGCACGCGCCATCCAATAATGGTTACAAAATGAAGTTATTCATTTTCAGCGGACAATGGCCAAAATACCAAAGCTTGCGCTTCGTCAGCAATGCGC
The DNA here is from genome assembly GCF_032173495.1 of Musca vetustissima. NCBI lineage: Eukaryota > Metazoa > Arthropoda > Insecta > Diptera > Muscidae > Musca > Musca vetustissima. The sequence continues at coordinate 32,632 of NW_026881151.1, read as the reverse complement.
CAAAATACCGCAGAGCTACATTCAGTGACATTCAATGACGATTTCATTGACAGTTTGAAAGCCATATTTCGTGCCAAATGTGACCAATTCAAACAAACCTAAACTTATTCTAAAATTTGATGCTATTTCCGATATTTTTGCTTTTATTCAATAAAATTAAAAAAAAAATGTAAAAATTATGGCATTTGACTTTGTTGCAGTTTTTTTTATCTCATCCCGTATTAGAAGTTGGGTAGTTCCGAACGAACTAAGTTAATTGGAACTATTTCGAGAAAGGAACGATCGGAACTAATTCCAGCTCTTATATATAGTTAATATAGTTCCTTTTTCTGATCTCGTTCCTTTTTGATCTCGCTCTTTTTTCTTTTCTTCTTGTTATTTTTTTCTTGTCTCGTCGGAACTGTATGGAGCAAAGGAACTGTATGGAGTAAAAGAACTATATGGCGCATAGGAACTATATATGAAAAAAAAAACAAAAAATGAAATAAAAGAACGATGAGAGAGATTCAAAGGAACTATGTAGGAGTCGCAACTACATAGAGCAAAGGAACTATATGGAGCAATGGAACTACATTAAGGAACTAGTTCCTTTTTAAAAAAAGGAACGAGAAAGATCGATCCGCTAAGTGGAGCAAAGGTACTATATGGATCTAAGGAACTACATGGAAAAACGATGAAAGAGAGAGATTCAAAGGAACTATAACGAGCAAAGGAACTGTATGGAGTAAAGCAGAGTTGAACAGAACTAGATTGAGAGTAAGTATGTGAGAGCGCAATTGAGAGATAATCATCAAAAATGACTGACGAAAAGAGGCAAAAAGAGAAAACGTGTTTAGCAATCACCGCTATCGTACTATTTTGTGCATTAGTGGAGTAAAGGAACTATAAAAAAGGAACGAGAAAGATCGATCCGCTAAGTGAACTAGATTGCCCAACTTTACCCTGTATGCCTACAAATGAACGGCTGTAAATTATTCCGTTAGATGATAGTCTAATGTAAATGTTTTGAAAGCTTCAAATCCTGAAGTCACATGCTTCCCAATTTTTATTTTAAATAAAAAACTATATTTTATTTTTATCTATATTTTTTATTTTTATTTCATCAGTTCATTTGATTTCTTGTTAAATTTATAATTCCATAATTTGTTGTTCTTGTTGGGGGATTTGGTTTGGTTGTTTTTTTTTTATATTATTTATTTAATAATTACAATGACTATTACTAACGATATTTTTATTATTATTATTATATTATTTTAATTTTATTTTTTAAGGATTTTATTTATCTTCTTCTTCTAGCACTTCCTTTTCGGTTTAACTTATTTTAAATGTTATTTCTTCTATTAAAATGTATTGTTAATATTTTATTTTTGTAATTATTGATCGTCTAAAGAAACACGGTTTCGATCAATCCGGTTGTTGATTTAGAGGGGAGGGGGTATTTTATGTACCGTATTTTCTTTTCTTTTTCTGTTATATATAAATTAAATTATAATAATAATTATTGTGTTTTTCATATATCATTTCTTTCATTATTTTTGTAATATAAAGCAACAATTGATTCGTTTTTTTCTTTGTTTTATTGTTATTGAGTTTTTTAATAATATACTGTAAATTATAATGTATATGTATATATAAATTTAACATTTATAATTGTAATACAAATAAAATTTATTAACTGTTTACAGAATTCGTTTATATGTTGAAATTTGTTGTTTATTTTTTCTTCGGTATATGGTATTTTAAAATAAATATAATTTTATTAAAATTATTGATGTGGATTAATAAAATATATAAAGAAAATTGTTAATTAAAATGTAGAAGTGTTTATTTTTTATACAGAAAAAAATATTAAATAAATATTGTAATTATATTTCAAACATAAAAAATCAGATGGCGAATGAAATATATTTTTGGTTAACATAAAGGTATAAAACTGTTAAAATAAAATAAATTAAAAGTTGTATAAAATTATAAAAAATGATCAAAAAATTAATAAAACAAGTTATAATTATAATTATACAATTAATCGGCTGAAGAACAATAAAGCAGCAGGAGCCGATGGGTTACCAGCCGAACTATTCAAGACTGGTGGTCAGATGCTGGCCGGGAGCATGCACCAGCTGATTAGTACAATTTGGCTAGAGGAATGCATGCCCAATGATTGGAACCTCAGCATCCTGTGTCCCGTGCACAAAAAAGGAGACAAGACGATATGTGCCAACTAGGTCATGTGTGTGCGAACTAGGTCATTTTTTAAAATTGAACTAGGTCGTCCACCACGTTCAGTTACCTTATATAGTTCAAATGGTTACTCAGTTCAATTGGTATTGCATTTAAGCTGCTAGTTCCATCAACCGCAAATAATGATGACCTTTCCCATTCATACGAAGAACTTGACTATCTAATTTCTGCACTCCGTTATATTGGGCTGCACACTTGTTTGCACAACAGTTGTTGCTCCGGACACCTGATCTGTGCCACTTCTTCCGTGGTTTCCAGCTCCCTTCTACCAGTTGCCTTTGGGAGTCAATTAAATCAAATGGGTGGTATCCTTTTAAATATCGCATCAAACTATTTACTGTCCCCCCTAGCTACGAGTATCCTTAAAATACTGCATTATTTGCATTTGGTTTTTTGAACACCGCAATGGACTAACTTACCCGGTTTCATTTTTCAATTTATTAAATTTTGACGCCATTCAGTTTGTCGAAGCCAGAGCACACTCTGAACGACACTGAAGGTGTAGAATACAATTCTGTGCCGTTCAGTGGCCGATGGCGTTTGGTAAACAAAATCTTTCAATGAACGACAATTATAAACATTGAACTATGTCGTTCACTCGTTCAATTGAACTAGATCGTTCATGAACGACACAAGACTATCTAGCAGTAGACGGCGAGAAGACCAAGCTGATGGTATCAACACGCAAGACGTCCAGTAGACTCGAGGTAGTTAAAGATTTTATATACCTTGGTACCACCATAAACAAAACGAATGACATCTGTTTTGAAATTCGGAGAAGGATTGTGATGGCCAACAGATATTACTATGGTCTAAGTTGAACTAGGTCGTTCATGAACGACACAAGACTATCTGGCAGTAGACGGCGAGAAGACCAAGCTGATGGTATCAACGCACAAGACGTCCAGTAGACTTGAGGTAGTTAAAGATTTTATATACCTTGGTACCACCATAAACAAAACGAATGACATCTGTTTTGAAATTCGAAGAAGGATTGTGATGGCCAACAGATATTACTATGGTCTAAGTAAGCAGTTTGGAAACAAGACCACCTCCCGCCAGACCAAACTCACACATAACACTGATACTACCCGTGTTGTTATATGAATTTGAAGCATGGGTACTTGCGCAAGCAGCTCTTGGGGGGTTTGAGAAAAAAATTCTCCGAAATATCTATGGGCCGATCTGCGTTGATGGTGAATATCGGCGCCGAATGAACCACGAGCTTTACAATTTATAGGCGGTCATTGACATAGTCGTATTGAACTGCAGCTACTACGGTGGCTAGGTCATGTTGTACGAATGAATGAGAATGCTCCAAGCTCAAAAGGCATATAAAAGCGAGCCTAGTGATGGTGTACATTTTAGTGAAGCGGGTCAATTAGGGAAAGCACAAGAATGCATTTTTTGTCCGTGTGTATTTTTGGATGATCATAAATAAAGACCATAAATGTGTCCAAACCCAAATCTATTTACACCTTCAATGTATGCTTTCGAAATGCATTGTAGTTTTATGTATTAATATGTAGGTTTAGAGTTAAGAAAATATTAGAAATAAAATGAGTTCACCTCGAACCACAGAACCGTCAACACCGTGCGTTTCTTTTTTGTCTAATTTCTCCCGTCACATCTCGTGATGAGTTTAGGAGTCGACTCATCAGATGGTTCCCGTAGAAGGGAAGGCCACGTATTAGATGGAAAGACCAAGTAGAAAACAACATCTTGGAGCGTCTTTCAAATTAAGGGAGATACGCACAAGACCGACACGCTTGGAAATCTGTTTTAAGCTCGCCTTAGGAACAACCGTTCTGTAACAAGCCAGCTAAGTATGTAAGTAGTAACAATTAACTTAATTTTAGTTATTTAAAAAAGCATATAAAAATATAAGCAATTAAATCAAAATTGACTATTAGAGATTGATGTTTTAGTTTTTGATTGAGTGTTAAAATTTCCATGACCTTGGGAAATTTAACACCCAATCAAACCCTTAAAATATCAAACTATAGCCAATTGACCTTCGAAAAATAATCCATAGAAAATATACCCCTTTTATAGGACTTGAAAAAATATGCTTAAAAAATAAACGCCTTGAAAAAATATTCTTTGAAACAGTCCTCGGCTGTTATAGGTCTTGAAAAATAATTTAAATAATAAAAAAACGTTATTTTTTTTATAAATTATCACAAATTATTAATTTCCTAAATATTTTGTATATATGTAAATACCTAGATGACATTCATTAACAAATGTGTATGTGTCTTGTGTTACTATATATTTTTCATTTATAATACCTAACTTAATATTGGGACCATTTAAAGAGGATTTTTTTACACAACATTTATTTATTTATTTTTTTTTTTGATTTTCTTCCATTATTTTATCCAATTCATGTTATGCGAATTACTTATATCCAAAAACAAAAACATAAATCTATAAATTCTTGGACACAAAACTTATGGTTGTTTTAATTTTTTCTTACTATATATATATTTATAGGTTAGGTTTCTTTTTCAAAAAAAAAAATTTATACACCTATTTATTTTCCTTTTCAAAAGCAACAGTTAGAGAAATCCTTTTTGGAAAAAAGTCTTTAATTTTTTAGAAGAAAAAAAAATTATGTGTGTTGGCCACAAACATGAAAAGCAAGCCTTAGCAGGACGAAGAAATTTTAGTTTTTACTTTTTTTAATTTGAATTTATATGTAAGTATGTATTTCAAGGCATTTATGTTTATTTTTCTTTGATTTTTTTTTAGTGGTTGTTAACTGACACAAAATGTATTTGAGACAGAGGAGGGGATAGTTTTTCTTTTTCGTTCTTAACTATTTTAAATTCACTTGGATTTTTTTTAATTTATTGTTTTAGTTTAGTTTGAATTTTTTTATTTTATTTATTATACATACAAAAAATATTACATATTTTTTCAAATTTATTCATTTATTTTTTGAAATCAAATCAAATAGCCTAGAATGTAGTTTTATTAATGATGATGGTTATGATTGAGTTGGATGTTTGAAAATGCCATGATGTTGAAGTGAAGTGATGATAAAAATGTGTTGCTTTTGAAATGAATTAAATTTTTACGAAGCCGCCAAAAAGTTCCATCACCCGAGAGTAGATCAATAATTTAATTAATTTTAAAACCCTGAATCATGAATTGCGGCATAAGTAAGGCGACCAGAATTTTTTTTTTTTTAATTAAAATAGATGACAAAAATAACAAAATATATTTTAATAAAAATAATAGTATGTGTATAAAATGTAAAATTTCGATTTACTTTTAAATATATAAAATGGTCTAAAAAGTTGTTCGTCGTTATGTGTTCCAAGGATATTTTGTAACCCACAAGGAATAGAAAATTATAGCCCTTTTGAAGCCTCCAAAATACCAAATTAGAGTGTTTCGGCTGGAAAATGCCACAAAAGACAATTGCGCCGGACTCTTTTTTTGGGAGCTATGACAAAACCCAAAAAATCCTACCAATATCCGTAGAAAATTGTAAATCTCTATCTTAAACATTGAGAGCTCTATCGTGACAAAAGACAAGCGGACGGACGGACGTATAGACAGACGGACATGTCTAAATTGACATACAATTTTATTCAAAACAAAAAAAAAAAAAAGAATATGCATATATACTTTATGCGGTCTTGGGATTATTTCTAGGTGTTACAAAAAAACCCATATATTTTATAAGGACCCCATATATTTTATAACTACTTCGTTAGCGAATGTGGGAAGTATTTAAAATGCAATACCAAACATTATTAACACTTTTGGAACCATTTAGTACCTATGTTCTCTTATAGTACATTTTTCCCAAACTACCTCCATATCTCAAACCTACACACCAATTCTGACCGCAAAAGAAATTTAGCTCTATACAAAATTTGTTGTCATTCTTTACCATTTGTACTCGTGTAAAATTTCCAAATTTCAAATATAGCTTCACCCAAATCCAATTACCAGTTAGTAAAAATTAATATAAATTGCAATGGAAATCTTATTACTCAATTTCGGGATTCCAGCTATCGGTTAGTTTTTAATCCAAACTGTACCAAATTTAGTGCCATTTAGTACACATTAGTAGACATTTCCAAAACTTCCAACAACAGTAATCCTAACTTCAAATTTCAAGATTCTAGCTCTATCGGTTCACTCAAATCCACATTTGGTACTATTTTATACACATTAGTACAAATTTCCAAAACTTTCTACATATCCCAATCCTATACCCTAACAGTAACCGTATCTCCAAATTTCAGGATTCCAGCTGTATTGGTTCACCTAAAATTTAAATTGTACAAAATTTAGTACACATTAGTATGAATTTTCAGAAATTCCTACAAAGCCCAATCCTACACTCCAACAGTGATCCTAACACAAGTTTTTAAGATTCCAGCTCAATCGGTTCACCCAAATTCACATTTTGTACCATTTTTGTACACATTAGTATAAAAGTCCAAAATATTCTACGTAGCCCAATCGTACATCCCAACAGTAACCCTTAAGCGAAATTTCAGGATTCCAGCTGTAGTGGTTCACCAAAAATTTAATTTGTACCATATTTAGTACACATTAGCACGAATTTCCAAAACTTTCTACAAAGCCAAACCATACACCCCAACAGTGATTCTAACATCAAATTTAAAGATTCCAGCTCTATCGGTTCACCCAAATACAAATTTGGTACCATTTAGTACACATTAGTATGAATTTCCAAAACTTTCTACAAAGCTCAATACTATATACCAACAATGATCGTAACTCCAAATTGCAGGATTCCAGCTCTATCAGTTCACACAAAATTCAAATTTAGTACCCATAAGTATGAATTTCCAAAACTATATCCATACCCCAATCCTACACTCTAACAGTAACCTTATATCCAAATTTCAAGGTTTCCAGCTCAATTGGTTCACTTAAAACTTAAATTGTACCAAATTTAGTACGAATTTCCAAAACTTTCCACAAATCCCTATCCTACACCCCAAATGTGATCCGAGCGTCAAATATCAAAATTCCAACTCAATCGGTTCACTCAAACCCGCATTTGGTACCATTTAGTACAAATTTCGAAAACTTCATCGCATCGGTTCACCCAAAATGTAAATTGTACAAAATTTAGTTCACATTAGTAGGAGTTTCCTAAATAGCTCAATTCTACCCCAATAATGATCCTAACTCCAAATGTAAAGCTTCCAGCTCTATCGGTTCACCCAAATCCAAATTTGGTACCTATAGTACACATTAGTACGAATTTTCAAAATTCTCTACATACCATAATCCTACACCCTAACAGTGATCCTGACTCCAAATTGCATTGTTCCAGCTCCATCGGTTCAGCCAAATCCAAATTGTACGAATTATAGTACGCTTTAGTACTTTTCGTACACATAAGTAAAAAAATTCCAAAACTACGTATGTATCCCAATCCTATACTTCGTCGGAAATGTTAGTTTAAAATTTCAGGATTCCAACTCGATTTGTACCTCCAAATTAAATTTGTACCGAATATAGTACCATATAGTACTGTTCGTATACAAAAGTACACACTTCCAAAGCCAGCTCCTTATATCCTTTTAAAACTAATTAATTTTGTTAATTATTAATTTTATAAAAGTTTTAATATATCTACACACATAAAAACTACAAATTCTCTCCTAACATATAGGGAAAATTTCATGCCAATACATGCATTCATTACTGAGATATAACCATTTGAAGTTGATGTTGTGCCAAAATATAGCTGCTAGCGATTCTATCTGCCAAGAGGTGGTATTTTATCCTTCAAAGTCGAAGTTATATTAAATTACAACCACTTTGATTGGAAAATCGGTGAATGGGAACAGCATTTTACCAATTCAATATGGTGTCAAATTGCTAAACTTGCACCACCACAGCACGGTTTTTTTATTTCCTACAAATTTCCTCAATAGCCCTATTTTTTCTCAAAATGAATTATTTTCCAATGACAACAAACATTCAACAACAATCTAATATCGAAATTTTCTCAAATACACCAATTTCCAGTCATTTCCTAGTTCTCCGCGGTGAAAATACATGTTTACACATACAAACTACACAATCTCCCCTAACCAAGGGTAAAAGTTTTATGTCGATACGTTCATTCATTATTGAGTTATAGTCATTTAAAGTTAAGCTTGTGTCAAAATATAGCGGCTACACGATTCTGTTGGCCTGGTATCTCAAATTGGAAAAATGGTTGAAATTGGCATTTTCACAAAAGCGAAAAAGTACAACAAAACAGCAGCAGCATCATTGCCACATTGTTCGTTTTTTCTTTGATTTCATGGTTGGTTTACAAATTCTGAGCATACTTTCAGGCGCATCATTTAAAATGACATTTATGTGAGAGTTATATGGCTCGTGATTTTGATGTAACGCCTAAAAGTATGCTCAGAATTTATAAACTCACATTAAAATACTATGGTAGCGATCTGGTAACAAACATTTCAGTATTTTATGTTTTTTTGCCCATGTGCGATTTCTTCATTTTTCCAATTTGAGGTACCAGGCCAACAGAATCGTGTAGCCGCTATATTTTGACACAAGACGAACTTTAAATGGCTATAACTCTGTAATGAAAGTACATATAGACATAAAACTTTTACCGTTGGTTAGGGGAGATTGATTGTAGTTTGTATGTGTATCGATAAACACATATTTTCACCGCGGAAAACTAGGGAAATCGTGATAATTTGCAAAAACGTTAAATTAGCTTTGAATGACTGGAAATTGGTGTATTTGAGAAAATTTTGATATTAGATTGTTACTGAATGTTTGTCGGCATTGGAAAATAATTCATTTTGAGAAAAAAAATAGGGCTATAAGGAAATTTGTAGGAAATAAAGAAAACCTGTTGTAGGGGGAAGTTTAGCAATTTGACACCATATTGAATTGGTAAAATGCTGTTCCCATTCACCGATTTTCCAATCAAAGTGGTTGTAATTTAATATTACTTCGACTTTGAAGGATAAAATACCACCTCTTGGCAGATAGAATCGCTAGCAGCTATATTTTGGACATAACATCAATTTCAAATGGTTATAGCTCAGCAATGAATACATGTATTGATGTGAAACTTCCACCATTGGTAAGGGGAGAACTTGTAGTTTTTATAATAAAACGATTGGGTTATATGTCGTTAATTACGAACGTGCTAATTTTTTGGTCCCAAGCGAATAATCTTGTAATCTTTATATAAGGAAATTAGAAGTAGATCTATGCCGACTATGTTTCCAAGGAAATTTGGAATCCATAGGCTACAACAAATTGTAAATTACATTCACTGTTAAAGACAAATTTTTGTAAAATTAAAAAAAAAATAAAAAGTGGGCTATAAAAAAGAGGACTTATGGCCGCTACCTTAGGCTTAAGTACAGAATATTTAATGTAATTCACGGAAAACCCTATAAAATGGACTTACAAAATTGTCCACCAATACAATTTTTTGATTCAAATGTTTCGTAAAGGTCAACCCTCTCTGATCCTCTTTCCACCAACCTAATCTTTTTACCAAGGATAGAGATGGAAAACTTAGATTTGGAATGAAAATTACGGAATTTACGTAGTCTTGGAATGCATGCCCAATGATTGGAACCTCAGCATCCTGTGTCCCGTGCACAAAAAAGGAGACAAGACGATATGTGCCAACTATAGAGGAATAAGTCTCCTTCCCATCACATATAAAGTGGTATCCAGCGTGCTGTGTGAACGACTGAAGCCAATTACCAATGATATAATTGGACCATACCAATGCGGCTTCAGACCTGGCAAATCCACCATTGACCAGATTTTCACTTTACAAGACGCTGATACTACCCGTGCTATTATATGCATCAGAAGCATGGGTACTTGCGCAAGCATATGAGGCAGCTCTTGGGGTTTTGAAAGAAAAATTCTCCGAAAGATCTATGGACCGATCAGCGTCGACGGTGAACATCGGCGTCGAATGAACCACGAGCTTTACAATGTATACGCGGACATCGACATAGTCAGTAGTATTGTGCTGCACCGACTACGATGGCTAGGCCAAGTTGTACGAATGAATGAGAATGCCACGAATTAGATGGAAGGACCAAGTAGAAAACAACATCTTGGAACATGGTCTTTCAAATTGGTGGAGATGCGCACAAGACCGACGCGCTTGGAAATGTTTTTTAAGCTCGGTTTATGGAACAAAAGTACGTAGTCTTGGAATTTTATACTTATGGTACTAAATATGGTACAATTAGTTTTGTAGGAGCGGGAATCCTAAAATTTGGAATTAAAATTAATGTTGTTGGAGTGTAGGAAACATGAGAGACTTAGGGTTATTATTGGAGTGCATGATTGACGTAGTTATGGAAATTTAGTACAATTTGGATTTTGGTGAACGGGTAGAACTCGAACTGAGAGTTGCAACTTATGTTACTGTGGAGGGTGTGGGAAATGTACAGAATTGTAACAAATCTGGTACAATTTAGTGAACAGACAGAGCTGGAATTCTTACATTTGGACTTACGATTACTATTTGAAAGCAGGATTGAGGTATATTTGGAAATTTGTACGAAAAGTACTAAATTTGGTAGAATTTGTACTTTGGTGGAATTAAGATTGCTGTTAGAGTGTAGGATTGATGTAGTTTTAGAAATTCTTACTTATGAGTATGAAAAATACTAGCTTTGGAAACATTTTGGATTTGGTTGAATCCTGAGATTTGGAATTTAGATTATTGTTGAAGTGTAGTACATATTGAGCTATGAAAAAAAAACTTTGGAGACTCGAATTTATGTTTCCGAATAGGAAATAGAATAGAAATTGCATTATGTTTAGTTAACGAGAGATCTGGAAACATAAAGTTTAGAATGTGGTTACCGACGGAAAGTTAGAAAGAAGTACCAAAGGGTTTTTGTTACTAACTGGTACTGAATTTAGTGGTGGTGGTGATGATGGTATGGAGGTAACTTTGAAAATGTAAATGTGGAACCTGTACGTATTTGCTAAATTATATAATTGGAATTCTGATCTATTTTTAATCTGTGTAATGGAAATAAGAAAGAGATTTCGGAAAATAATGCTTATGCATGTGCAGAGTACCAAATGGTAATGGTAAATTTTATATTAAATGTAGGAATATAGATGGCATTCGGAACAATAGTACACCAAATGTCGTATATAACCTATCATATTTATGATGATGACCTTATCTCTGAAAAAGTGTACAATGAATAGGAAATGTGTATGTATCGAAAATATGAATTAGTAATGGTCTCCAATAATAAAATCAAAAAATACGACTTCAACCAAACAAAATTCTAAAAACTAAATTATTAAATAAAAAATAAAAACAAAATAATTTTTAAATCTTAAGAAATACATTTTCTTTTTTTAATTTCATATAAATGTTATACAATTTTCTTCAAGATAAGAAATTAATAATAATTGTACATATAGAAATACATGTGTATAAATTTCTTATTTCTGTTTTAAGGGGGGGAACTACAGTTTTAACACATTTGTTGATGGGTTTTTTGTTTTGTATGATAAATTTACAAAATACATAGCAAACAAATGAAAAAGAATGCACATCATTTGCGAGAGAAAAAAATAAATGAATTGAAAAAAAACTATATTTTTATAGCTTAAAATTAAAACACAAAAACATTTTTGAAATATAAAAAAATTATGATGAATTAATGAATGCTTTGGGATGTGGTGGAGGAGATGGAGGCGGGTTGTGATTAGTGTTATCATACACAAATAATACCTGGAGGAAGGTTGATGAATGTGTTTTTTTTTAATGATGCTACAAAATGAATCTAGAAATTTTAATTATGGAGAAATAAACGATTTTTGTATGAACGTATGCATGCATCAATTATGTAGACGTGTGTGTGTGTAAATGTAATGCATGTATTGTATATGTATAAATAGAACATTTGTTTTCTTGTTGTTGTTTTGTTTTTTTTTTTATATTTAAAAAATAATTTGTAAATATTATTAATAATTCATTATTAATATTTTTTATCTTTTTTCGTTTGTTTGTTGGTTTTTTCTTCTTTCTATATTTTGTTTTTGTTTTTTTCTTATTGTATAATTTTTTTATGTTTTTAGAAAAATAAAGCCTATGGATTATTTGTTTTTCTTATTTTCATCTTCAACTTCTTCATGTTTGTTTTTGCAAATGTTTGCTTTAAATATTTTCTCCTTTTCTCTGTTCCTGTGTTTTTTGTTTAATATTTAATAATAATAATATATATTTATATAATACACATCTTTAATCTAAATTATCTTGAAAAATTAATTTAATATAACCCGAATTGGCGTCTAATGGCGTCGCACAGAATGGACAAACAGGTTGAAAAGCATTTGTACCATGTGGTATATCCACATTGACCCAATATCTGAAAAGAAGAATAATAATGAAATTAATATTTGTTTTGTTCTAAAATTGGATTTTAGACTTACTTAACAGTTTTCTCAGTCGCCATGTGACCACATGGATTAAATGCAAATGTTGGCGGGCCAATATCTACATAGAATGCCGGTTCGAGACCCATACACAATGTCACAACAGGTCCTACTTCTAAACACATTGGACAGCGTCGGGCACCGGTGCTTTTATCCTGACCCCAATCGTGATGGCCTATAATGGGAGATAGAATTGTATATTATTAATAAGCGAAAGAAAAAAAGAAATATATTTTTAAAGTAAAAAACAATAAATATAAATAAATTTTTTGGTTGTTTGGTTCAGTGAGAACCAAAAATACCAAACCGAACCAAATTCGGTTGTAAAACGTGCCAAATTTACATTACCCCTAGGGTAATGGCAATGATTACTAATTTTTTATACACTCCACCTCGTTAAACCCCGGACTGTTTCTAATCTGTATATTTGATACTATTCGGACCATACTGTCATTAGGTTTCTAAAAATTTTATAGCTTATATGTACGTATATATATTTGTATATATATTTGAAATTTGATGTAGAACAATTAATAAATTGACAACATTCTTTTTTTGGAGACAATGGGGTAGTGTCCATTTTATTTGGAAAAAGTGTGAAATTGGATGAAAATAGAAAAGTTGCTGTATGTACCAAAAATGGAAATCATTTTTACTAATAAATATCGTGTTTGCAAAAATTTTTTCTGTTGTAACTAATAGTGCAATCCGATGTAGAATAATTTTGTCTGTGACGAAAATCTCCTAAGATATAGTCTTATTGGAGATTTTGACATATTTCAGCAAGGTCTTAAATTAACACTTGCTGAAGTCAACAAAGAATTTGTTCCCAATATTGTTAATTTTATATTGTAGATTTCTAAAAAAAATACTATTGGATTTAAATATTTAGTTTGTTTTGTGACTTATAGTGAGATTTGATGTAGAATAATTTATTATTTTACACTACGCGCGACAAATGTAGTTTCACGTTACTTTCATACACTTTATTTAAAAAAAAGGACTGGGAAATTTTCTATAAAAAAATGCTAAAAAGTTTGAATTTCTCTTGTTCAGTGACTTATACTAAACGTTGATGGAGAATATTTGTATATATTAGACAAAAATATTTCTCCTATTTATATCAGTAATATTGCCAAAGACATTATATATCTAAAATGCAATGATTTCGAGAAATCCTAATTCGAATATTTCCAAATCTCTTGGAATAGGGGAATATTGGAAAATGGAAAATAAAATTATAAATTCAGGGCTCACATATAAATATTACAAATGGTCAAGGTTTGAACCGAAAGGCAACAGAGATCGGTACCCTAACGAAATATTTGTGTAGAATACAAATATCACCGTTAAAGGTGTTCATATTCCAGACAAGTTAAACCATTTCGAAACATTTTATGATCTATAATAAGATGATCGTCTAAAGACACTGTCTGATCGGTCTATAAAATTATTCTGATCTATAATACTCTGGTCTATACTTCTTTACACATTAAGGGAAACATTTAATTTATTCCACAAAGACTCCTCCGGGTCATTTATAAGGTTTGCCTTCAAATTAAATTAAAATTAAATTTTTATTTTCATCAAAAATACCTGACCAAAAAAGCCCAACAAAAAGCATCAATGATTATTAAAATAAAAACTCTTTGTTTTAAACTAAACTAAACAAACATAGTCTAAAAGAAAACATTTTTAATAGTCTTACAATATTCCCTACAAAAAAACTATGTAGTATATCAAAATTTGTATTTGATAGACAAACAAATCAGTACCATTGCGACTAAAGACACCGTCTATAAGACTAACTTTGGTTGCCGATTATCTAAAAGAACTCTCTTCTGGTCGTTCAGACTATAGAGATACCCTTTACGGCTGTCAATAAAAACTAAATTTACCTCTTCAAAAAATCCGTCGTAATTTATACATCGTCTAAACTATTCTTGTCGTCTTTGGATAATACCTTCTGATGGTCTATAAAAATACCTAGCAAAATACTGAAAACTTTCCCTCTACAATTCACATACGCCAAGTCGTCTATACACCTACATTTCCTCCAGCTAATCTATAATGGCTCCTTTTGTTTGTCTAAATACTCCCTTTAGCTCGCATACAATGTCTCTATTCAGTGCATCGTTTAGTTTGTCATGGGAAATAATCCCTATAAACATTTCTTACCAAATCGGTATAATAATTTCTATCTTCAACTATTCTACAAAGAATATCTTCAGCAAGCCTATAATGATTATCTTTACTTTGCAAAAAATGTCTCCGTTCAGACCACACATAACAGTTTTCCTTCAAGTCGTCTATAAAAATCAACCTAGGTCGTTTGATTATACTACCTTCGTACGTAAAGACTCCCATCAGCAGGCTATAAAAGACTCATTTCAAGATTGTCTATAAAGACTCCTTCAACTGGTATATAAACAGAACCTTCACATCACGCGTATTTAATCAACTTCTATAAAGAAAATTGTCAACTCTAGTTCACAAATCGAAACTCCTTTCTGCTCGTCTATTAAGAATCGCTTCAGGTATCTTATAAATAGTTTATTTTTCCTATAACGGATCCTTTAGATCGTTTATAAGCAAACCATTCACATCAAGTCTATAAATACTGCCTTGAAATCTTCTGTAAAAACTGTATTTATATTTTCCATTTAAAGTCCCCTCAGCTCGGCAATAAAGAATGTATCTAGTTCGCCTATAAAGAATTCATCATTATTTGCATATAAATAGTCCTTTCAGACCACCAATAAAACCTTTCGCCATTTCGTCCACAAAGACTTCCTTATGTCATATAATGGCTGGATTCGGCTTGCCTATAAATATAATCGTCCACTTGCCTGTAAGAACTTCTTCCGTATAAAATGATTTATATATGTTCGCTTATAAACATATTCAGTCCCTCTGGATGTTTTTTTAAATCCTATCCTATACTCCTTTCACGTCATCTGTTCATAATTGGTATTAAGTCCCTCTTCAGGGCGCCTTCAAGAAATCATCTATTAAAAGAACATTTTTGGCCGTCCTAATTTTCTACAAAGCCTACTTTTAATTTGAATACATGGACAATCGGGATTATATTGGATTCTTATAAAGACTGCTACTTATTTCCACAATATGATATGATATACTTTATCTTTCATAAATATTAACATCTAATATTCAATTAATACCCTTCTGGTAGAAAATGTTTTTCAGATTTTCTATTTTGATCAGTTATATACAAAGCTCTAATTTTGTAAATACTCTATAATACATTATTTCGATATTCAAGAAAAACTATTTTTATTTTAAAATAATGCATCCCTTCTATCGGTCAATGAAGACACCATTCTGATTGTCTATAAAGGCTCCACCACCTCTTCGCCTAAAACGAGCTTTTGGGTTATGTATAAGTCTACCTCATGTGCGTATATAAAACTGCCTATTTACAATCATAATTGGGTATTTCTGTAGACCATCTTGAGAGCAGATATAATGACGTAGAGATGATCCTCTATGAAAGCTTATATCTGCAAAGATTTAATGTATATTTTCAAGCCAGTTTTTGAGTATTTAAACAAACTTATTCATGTCCATATTTGATACTTCAAAGACTCACATAAGTGCTTCTAATAGTGAATAAGACTATATAATGTCATCCTTCTTGTTATCTAGCAAGGATCCAATTTTGTACTCTATCAATATTCCACCCAGAGCTTCTATTAAATCTGACATCAGTATTTCTATAGGACATATTTAAATAAACTTCTCCATATATGCCGTCTATATTTGTCTTTCTCTAAACTTCCTAACACAATCAAATGCAATTAAATTAATCCTTTTTATACAATTAAACTTTACCTTGAACATGACCACAATTTAAGTACACATAAGGCTGATTAATTTGATCACCAATATTCACTTTACGGGGTATAACTAAGGTATTAAGGCCAACAGGACATTGAGGACGACCAGCATTGACTTCGTCAATTAATTTTTCCAAATCGCGTTTTGTCTGAAAGCAAGGCAATAAAAACAAAAACTTAAATTAAAAAAGAAGAGATAACAAAAAAGGCAAACTCGCATACCGGTGAATGCTGTAGTCCTTCTGCGGAACGCCACAGTAGTGTGGCACCACATAGATCAATTAGAGTGCCATCTTGCAAGACATTTGATTCATCATAAATCTAAAACAAAGGACGAAAATAATTAATGAGTTTAAAAGGGGAATTAAAAAAGAGTCGGTCGGTACCGGTTGTCCTTTCTGTTGGGCTGAGCGAGATTCACGCAGACTAAAGACATCACCACCCACCGAACATTCACGCCAAATGCCGCATTTGGCATTGCCGCCACAAAACTGACCCCGTGGATGCATAATTAAAACACCGTTTGTTGTAAGGCCATCGATTTCCACATTATCCTGCCATTTGGTAGCTTTTTCCTGTAAAGGGGAAAAATGAGAAATAAATTATCAACTGAAAATGTAAATAGTTTAGATGTCCATCAGGTTAAAGAGGGAATTATTTTGTTTGGTCAGCAGTTCATATTTCATGACTCTTTGTGATCCATTCGGTTTATACAAATTCGTTGACCATAAGCTCGTCTATGAAGACACCTATGGCATATTAGGACTGCGGAGTCTTTAATTCGACAAAACAGGGGTCAGACCTAGCTCGTCTATAATCTGAGGCCAAACAAGACAGAAGCAAACGAGTTTTATACAAAGCGAGGTGGGACCATGTATTAATTGAAGGGAATCTCAATGGAAGCTTCCTTCTCTATAGAGGGATCTGAACTGAATAATCAAAATTTTATAGTGACGAGCTGAAGGTCCGTAGCTTCATTTTCTGGAGCTCCCTTCATCTAATCTATAGACTCAATTTAATTCTTCTATAGATATTACCTTAAGTTTGTCCATAGAGAGATTCCCTTCAGTTCGTCTGTAAAGACTTCTTGCAGTTCGCCTACAGAGATCCGCTTCAGTTCGTCTACAGAGATCCGCTTCAGCTCGTCTATAGAGACTCCCTTCAGCTCGTCTATAGAGACTCCCTGCTTCAGCTCGTCTATAGAGACTCCCTTCAGCTCGTCTATAGAGACTCCATTCAGCTCGTCTATAGAGACTCCCTTCAGCTCGTCTATAGAGACTCCCTTCAGCTCGTCTTTAGAGACTCCCTTCAGCTCGTCTATAGAGACTCCCTTCAGCTCGTCTATAGAGACTCCCTTCAGCTCGTCTATAGAGACTCCCTTCAGCTCGTCTATAGAGACTCCCTTCAGCTCGTCTATAGAGACTCCCTTCAGCTCGTCTGTAGAGACTCCCTTCAGCTCGTCTGTAGAGACTCCCTTCAGCTCGTCTGTAGAGACTCCCTTCAGCTCGTCTGTAGAGACTCAATGCTTCATCTCGTCTATAGAGACTCAATGCTTCATCTCGTCTATAGAGACTCCCTGCTTCAGCTCGTCTATAGAGACTCCCTGCTTCAGCTCGTCTATAGAGACTCCCTGCTTCAGCTCGTCTATAGAGACTCCCTGCTTCAGCTCGTCTATAGAGACTCCCTGCTTCAGCTCGTCTAAAGAGACTCCCTGCTTCAGCTCGTCTTTAGAGACTCCCTGCTTCAGCTCGTCTATTGAGACTTCCTTCAGCTCGTCTATGTCCCTTCTCATTTTCCTTCTATCCATCTTTGAATTCTTCTTCCGAAATCCCATACCCAGTAAAGAAAGATAAAAAGGATTGTGGTATTAGGCAAAAGATTGATTTTTAGAGATTACAAGTGACTAGTGAATAGCAAACAACCAATCACAACAACAAAAACTACAACAATAATTCAATGTACAACAAAACGCCCATGGTATAAGTTAGGAAGCCAGTGCAGCTAGGCGTAGTACCTACACCTCGATATCACCAACCAACCATTCCTTTGAACAAATTATGAATACCGTAACAATGACCCACTTTTGGCATTATGGGCCAGGCCACAACAACAACAACAACAAAAAGATATACTACCATGCCATCAAACATTTATCTATTGCTATTATTGTTGTAGTTGCTGGTGTTGGATTTGCCATTCATGAACAACAACAAAAACGCAAAGTCAAAGCAATTGAGTGGCACTCATAGTACTCCTCGTCGTCGTCATCATCATCGTAGTCATAGTCATAGCCACCACCATCATCATCACCATACCACACAAAATACCACAGAGCAACCACAACAGAGTTCAAGCCGCACATTCATTCAGACACACACACAAACTCTCAGTTTCGAGCTTTCCTCTGGCTCCTCATTCTTGGCTTCTTCAACCACTCAAAAGTTTAAACAATTTATTGATTAAATTTTAATGATATACTAGGGAGGCGGCTATACCAAACAAATGTCTAAAGCAAGAACAAACTGTGGGCTGGAATGGTCGGATGTATGGATGGTTTGCTGGTTGGTTGTGTTGTTTGGTTGCTTGGCTGACTATCTCTTCTATAGGTTTGCCTTTTAGGCTCTGCTTGTTTCTTGGAGTCACAACGAGAGGGAGAGGAGAGTGAGTCCGAGGAGGCGCAGAAGTTATTTCACCGGTCCGCTTACATTACATACTTACACCCAAGAAAATATTCCTACTCGAATCGAAGCCGGCTGCAAATATTCTCGCTTTTGAGGGTTCACTTCGATTGACCAGAATGCGACATGCAAAACGTGATATTGTACTCTGCATTACTTTTGCATCTTTCTTGTCACCGGGCAGTGTGTCCATAACCACAAAATCTATGGGTGATTCTGAAGAGCGGCCAACCTGTAATAAAACAGAAAAGGAGATGAAGAAGAATTAGCAAAAAATACCGGAAATGTAAGACCTGCTGGAAAAGTATTTATCAATGAAACAGGTTCTGCTTTTTTTTCATAACCATGAGTAAAATAGAATTTTATTATTAGAGGAGAGAAGCAAATAATTTTGTTGGTTGGTGGGCTCCAGAGCGGAATGTCAATGGAACTTGAAATTGGTTTGCATTGTAAAGCATAGCTGCGGCAAATGTAAGTCAAAGTGTGGTAGGAAACATAACAAGGTAGGTGGTGATGGATGCATGTTTGTGTGTGTGTGTTTTGGTTGGTTTGTTTGCATTTCTAGACCGGAAACGTTTAACTGGGTCTTCTATTCTAAGCGAAGAGACGACAGACACATCAGTAATCAGTGGAGTTATACAACAAGTTGCAAATGAAGCAGAACTAGTTGCAATTATAAAACTATTATGTAATTACTTTAAACAGAAATGTGAATAAACCACAAGTTCAGAAACAATTTCTAACTGATGTGAGGCTTTATAGGCGAGGAAAGCATAAGAGAAGACAAGCCCAAAGAAGTATTTTTAGACGAGCTGAAGGGAGTCTTTATAGAAGAGCTGAATGGAGTCTCTATAGACTAGCTGAAGTGAGTCTCTATAGACGAGCTGAAGAGAGTCTCTATAGACGAGCTGAAGGGAGTCTCTATAGACGAGCTGAAGGGAGTCTCTATAGACGAGCTGAAGGGAGTCTCTATAGACGAGCTGAAGGGAGTCTCTATAGACGAGCTGAAGGGAGTCTCTATAGACGAGCTGAAGGGAGTCTCTATAGACTGACGGGGGCGAGCAGAAGAGAGTCCTTACGAGCTGAAGGGAGTCTTTATAGAAGAGCTGAAGGGGGTCTTTATAGAGGAGCTGAAGGAAGTATTTATAGTCGCGCTAAACCTTGACATTATAGACGAGCTAAAGGGAGTTATTAAAGTTCGGTTGAATGGAGCCCTTATAGGCGAGCGGAATAGAGCCTCTATAGGCCAGAGAGTCGTTATAGACGACCTGAAATCTAAGGCTTTGAGGTTTGCGATATTTTAAAATATATTTTTTTTAAAAATCTTCACCTTTTCTAGATCTTTGAAAATATTTTTAAAAATCTAGACCCTCGAAAAATATTTAAAAAAATCCATATCTTCGAAAAAAAATTTAAAAAATCTAGATCTTCGAAAAATATTTTTAAAAATTCAGGTTTTCGAACAATTTTTTTAATTTCTGGGAGGACTGCCAAGGCCTGGGGTTTTTAAAAATATTTTTCGAGTTCTGTCCTGGGCCTGGGTTTTATACAAATATTTTTGGCGCGGATTTAAAAAAAATTTCTAGAGGATTTCTATGGATTTAAAAAAAATGTTCGTAGACCTCTCAAAAATATTTGTAAAACTCCCAGGCCCAGGACAGGCCTCTAAAAAATATTTGTAACAAACCCAGGCCCAGTACAGAACTCTCAAAAATATTTTTAACCAATGAGCGGAGCAGTATAGTCGGCCGGGGCCGACCATATGATACCCTACACAACCTCCATGAAAATTTAACTTTCTGCGGTTCTATATTCTGAGCATGGACAATATTTTGCGATATTTGCACCCGCTTGACCGGCCAGAGGTCAACAAATATTACTACTATTCAGTACAGCCCTTCTAATTACTTGTACCGGATCCCGTTGACCGTGGGTTGTGTTGTGATGTTCGGCTTTCAATTGTGGTCTATAGATCGACTATAATTGATCGACATAAAAAAATTCAGTTTTCGGTCCACTTCATCCCAATACTATTATCTGATCATCAGCGAAAATTATAGGCGCTGTCCTCAACAATAACTGGAACCTCACAGAACATTTCAAAGCGATCAGCGCTATATTTCCGTAGTGTGGTAATGGATTACTAAATAATATATGAACACGTATATACCTGTAAATATTTAAGTGTAGCTCCCACCAGGGTCCATTTGACCCGCTAAATATTAACCGATCTTTATCAAAGCATGCATGCTCATTCTTTGCCCCGACCGTCTTCTCCATGTAAATATTCCCGATGTTCGGGCCATAATTGCGGCCTTTGGAGCGATCAGAAAATCAAATAAAACATAAATAAAGTTTTCGGTCCATTTCATAAATATTAAACGATCTTTACCAAAAACAATAGGGGTCTTCATTGGTCAGAACACATCCTACATGCAAAATTTCATGGAGATTGATCCATAACTGTGGCCTGTAGACGGGCAGACAGACAGACGGACGGATACACATATCTAGATCGACTCAGCTAGTCGAGATATGACCATCGCTATACTTAAAATAGATCTAGGACCAATATTTGGCGGCGTTACAAACTCTTGGGGCTGCACAAAGCTATAATACCCTGACAACATAGTTGTGTAGGGTATAAAAATTCACGCCTTGGTAAGATCTCGAAAGGAATTTTTAAAAAATCCCACCACCTTTGAGGTGTATTGTCACTGTGTACCCTATGGTCATCCTTCCTAAGTCTCATTTAATATCCATTAATAAATTGTGTTCTTCATATGAGACACACAACTGTCATGTGTCATCATTTTGACATTTGTCATTCTACTGCTACTCTAGTAAAAACTAATATTCTTGAGTAGATTATGAGATACAAACAAACACACATACATAGACTTCCCAGCCACCCCACATTGACGGTATGCGTGGTATTATCCCATTATCAATTTTTTTCTTCTTATAGCTTTGCTCACCTGAAACATATCCGTTTCCGTATCCTCTTTGTATTCGACTATGACAGCTTGATTGCGAGATAATGTGTACGATATTGAATGTTGATTGGCATCGAGTATGGCTTTTGATGTTTGTGGCGATTGGACAATGTAGTGTTTGGAACGTTTGACACCACTGGGTTCACTGCGTTTGTACAGGACAAACTTGGAACGTCTTCGGCCGCGATCGCCCTGTGGCAAATAACCATTGTAGCTGGAATTAGAGAACAATAAGAAGAAGAAGAATAAGTATTAAATATTATGAAAAAATAGAAAAAAAAAAAACAAAAGATTCGCATTACAAAATAGGCTGTGAAATAACAACAAGCCAACGACGACGATGTTACGTTTGAATGAAACAAAATGCCAGCGACCAAGAACTAGGTCAAGTTTTTCGGAACAATCGAACATATTTTGAAATTACGATTTACAACACAACAAAAAACTAAACTAAATTTTGAGCTCAACCAGTGAACACCACCAACACACA
Organism: Musca vetustissima; assembly: GCF_032173495.1. Taxonomy (NCBI): domain Eukaryota; kingdom Metazoa; phylum Arthropoda; class Insecta; order Diptera; family Muscidae; genus Musca; species Musca vetustissima. Next base: position 9,894 of record NW_026881151.1, on the reverse strand, counting down.
ATTCAGAACCACAACTGTGGTCGTCATCATCATCATCACCACCTCCATTATCGGCACTTCTGTTAATATTCTATATCTAATGGGAGGGCAGGAGGAGGAAGAGTAGTCGGTCGGTGCTGCCATTCATTGTGGCTTCAATTCTATTGTGGAGGCTTCATTGGTTTTGGGTTTTTTGTTCAGAAACAATTGTTGATGTTGTTCGTTAAAAGATTATTCACATCGCTCTTTACAACAACAACCACAGCCAACAACAACATCAATTAAAAGCTTTGTATTTTAATTTAATGCGGCTTTTGTGTTGCTGTTGTTGCTGCTGCAGTTGTTTGCTATGATTTCGATGCCGATGTAATGCAGTTTCACACATTCATTAGTATTTATTTTGGTTTTGTTGTTTTTTTCTTCTTCATTTGCTATAAAATTTCAAAATTAACCTAAAAGCCAAATAATTAACACCTTATTGCAAAAAACAAGAAAACAAAAGCAGAAGAAGAATAACAACAAATGAGGTGGCAAAGAATTTCTTCTTGGAATACGAAGTTTTGAAAATAATTTTAGAAATTGTAAAATACCTACTTCATCAAAATTTTCGGAAAAAAGTTATTAAATATTTTCAGAGGCCTTTGATGGGCCTCTGAAAAAAAAAACAGTACGGAAAGTAGTAAAGTCGGACGGACCGACTATATGATACCCTTCACCACTTCGGGTATATTCAACAGATGAATCCTAACAGACGTCGCATTTTTGAAGGACCATTAACGTGAAAATGGATCCATACACATGTCATTCTCCAACCTATACTATATTTTTCATTTGGTCAGATATAGAGTTGCTACTTACAATGGGACAAAATTATGTAAATCAATTTATAGGAAATATCAATCAGGGTACACGATTTGATAAACATGAGTAGTTTGGTGCACCATTTACTAAAATTGAACAAAAATATATATAAAAGTTATACTAATTTCGGCATGTTTTGACATTTTGGCTATATTTTGAGTTCTTGGTGCATCATTTATTAAATATCGGGAGAAAAGATATATAAGAGCTCTGTCCAAATCTGAACCGATTTCAAAACTTTCCACACGCTAGGTTATACATTTTGTGTCAATCGACCTAACTTTGGGTCTTTGGTGTACCATTTACTTAAAATCGGACGAAACTATATATAGGAGCTATATCTAAATCTGAACCGATATTCAGGAAACTTAACACACATCATTCTGGACCTAATTCAGTACACTATACCAAATTTCGTACAAATCAAAAGATATATAGGAGCTTTGGTGCACCATTTACTTAAAATCGGACGAAACTATATATGGGAGCTATATCTAAGTCTGAACCTATTTTCAGGAAACTTAACACACATCATTCCGGGCCTAATTCAGTACACTATACCAAATTTCGTACAAATCGATGTCTAGGGACTTTGATACACGATTTACATTAAATCGGTCGAAAATATATATGGTAGCTATATCTAATCCGATTTTCAAGAAAATTTACACACATCATTGTAGTCTCTATTCAGTACGATATGCCAAATTTCGTGCAAATCGAGAGATAAATAGGGACTTTGATACACAAATTACATTAAATCGGGCGAAAATATATATGGGAGCTATATCAAAATCTGAACAGATTTTCAGGAAACTTAACACACATCATTCTAGACCTAATTCAGTACACTATACCAAATTTCGTACAAATCGAAAGATATCAAGGGACTTGGTACACCATTTACATTAAATCGGACGGAAATATATATGGGAGCTATATCTTAATCTGGACCGATATGCAGGAAACTTTGCACACATCATTCTAGTCTCAATTCAGTACGATATGCCAAATTTCGTGGAAATCAAAAGATATATAGGGACTTCGGTACATTAAATTTTTCACATTAAATCGGTCCAAAATATATATGGGAGCTATATCTAAATCTGAACCGATTTTCAGGAAACTTAACACACATCATTATGGACCTAATTCAGTACACTATACCAAATTTCGTGCAAATCGAAAGATACATAGGGTCTTGGTACACCATTTACATTAAATCGGACGAAAATATATATGGGAAACGATTTTCAGGAAACTTTTCACACACATCATTATGGACCTAATTCAGTACACTATACCAAATTTCGTACAAATCGAAAGATATATAGGGTCTTGGTACACCATTTACAATAAATCGGTCGAGCTATATCAAAATCTGGACCGATTTTCAGGAAACTTAACACACATCCTTCTAGACCTAATCCAGTACACTATACCAAATTTCGTGGAAATTAAAAGATATAAAGAGACTTTGGTACACCATTTACGTTAAATCGGACGAAAATATATATATGAGAGCTATATCTAAATCTGGACCGATTTTCAGGAAACTTAACACACATCATTCTAGAACAAATTCATTACGCTATGCCTAATTTCGTGGAAATCGTAGGATATATAGGGATTTTGGTGCACCATTTACATAAAATCGGAACTAAAATATATATGGGAGCTATATCTAAAACTGGACCGATTTTCAGGAAACTTAACACACATCATTCTAGACCTAATTTATTACGCTATACCAAATTTCGTGGAAATCAAAAGATATATAGGGGCTTTGGCACACCATTTACATAAAATCGGATGAAAATATATATGGAAGCTATATCTAAATCTGAACCGATTTTTCTCAATTTCAATATGTTTCGTCCTTGTACCAAATATTTTTAAAAAGTGCAAATAATAATTCTAAACGATCCACAAATTGGATAGGTCTTGAAAAAAAAGTATTTTTAAAAATCAACATCTTTGTTCGACTTTTCAAAAATATTTATAAAAACCCACTCTATTAATCGGCCACCGAAAAAAAATTAAAAATCCAAGGCATAGATTAAAAATAAAACATTTCCGTGGCCTTTTGGAGGCTTCTGATTTTTCTAAAGGCTTAGATTATTTAAAAGTATTTTTCTAAAGGCCTATCAAACGCATTGATCCCAAATCCCAGATTTTGTTGGGCCCCGGAAAAAATATTATCAAATAGTCCAGGTTTCTGTGTCTTTTTAAAAGCTTGGATTTCTTTAAAATATATTTCAATAGAGCTATAGATTTTTAAAAAATTTATATTATTCTATACACTTTTTAAGGAGTGGGTTTTTTTAAAAATATTTTTCATAGGCCTACCAAAGGCATGGCTTAAAAAAAACATTTCTGTGGCCTTCCAAGGCTTCTGAATTCTTCTAAAAGGCTTGAATTATTTAAAAATATTTTTCAGAAGTCTATCGAAGACGTAGATTTTTTTAAATATTTTCCGATGCATACCAAAAAACGTGGACTTCGTTGGCCTTTCAAAAAAGCTTGGATTTTTCCGAGGCCCTTCGAAGGCGTGTTTTTTTTAATTATTTTTCAGAGGCCTATCAAAGGCGTCGATTTTTTACAAATTATTCTTCAAAGGCCTATCAAAGGCGTGGATTTTTTAAATGATTTGTTCAGAGCACTAATAAAAATAGTAATCTCAGGCCTTCCTTTTTTTAATTTTCCGAGGTGTTTTTTAATATATTTTTCGGAATTGTTGGATTCAAAGTTTTTATAAAAACAAATTTCTGTAGACCTAGTACAGGCGTGCATGTTAAAAATCCAGACTATAGGGAATGGATTTTTTTAATATTTTCCAGAGGCTCATTAAAGTTGTGACTTTTTATACCCTACACAACTATGTTGTCAGGGTATTATAGCTTTGTGCAGCCCCAAGAGTTTTTAACGCCCTTGGTCGGTCCTAGACCCACCTTTAAGTATACCGATCGTCATATCTCGACTAGCTGAGTCGATCTAGACATGTGTGTCCGTTCGTCCGTCCGTCTGTCCATTATAATTTGTAACCACGATACGGGCAACAGTTATAGACCAATCTTCACGAAATTTTGTATGAAGGATGGGTTCTATCTAATGAAGACCCCTTATTGTTTTTGGACCAAATACTTAATTTTTGTCGGTTTTTCTGGTCGCTCCAGAGGCCGCAATTATCGCCCAAACACATCGAATTTTTACATATAGAAGAGGATTAGGCCAAAGAATAAGCAGGCCTGTATTTATAAAGATCGGTGAATAATTAGCGGGTCAAATTGACTTTTGTGACAAAATTTGTATTCTATGGTGTATATATTTACTCCTGAAGAACATAGATCCCAGAAGTTGATAGTATATCCAAGAGGAGTAGTTGGCCTTTAAATTTATACCAATTATATTGTCGCATGTACTCGGATGCGGATGCAAAATTTGTATTCTTTGGCGTATATATTTACTCCTCAAGGGCATAGACCCCAGAAGTTGATAGTATATCCAAGAGGAGTGGTGGGCCTTTAAATGTATACCAATTATATTGTCGCATGTACTCGGATGCGGGAGTTAAACTTAAATATTTACAGGTGCTTACGTATTCAGATATTATTTAGTAACCCATTACCACACTAGAGGGCGGAAATATAGCGCTGATCTCTTTGAAATTTTCTATGAGGATCCAGATATGATCAAGGACAACGCCTATAATTTTCCGTGATAATCAGATAATATAATTGGGATGAAGTGGGCCGAAAATTTATTTTTTGGTGTCTTTCGAGTCGAACTATAGGCCACAATTGGAAGCCGAACATTACAAAACAACCCACCCATTCCACGATGAAGGGAATCTGGACAAGTAATTAGATGGACTGTACAGTGTAAGGAAGAGGTGCCGTTGACCTCTAATCGAACAACAGGATGTAGATATCACGAAATGTTGCCCAGGCTTGGAATAAAAATCCGCAAAAAGTTACCGTTCCGTGGTGGTTGTGTAGGGTAAAGTATGGTTTAAAATTATTTTTTGGATGGATTTTATAAAATTATTTTTCTAGGGGTCTATCAAAAGCGTGGTTTTTTTTAAGAAATTTTTTCTAGTGGCCTATCAAAGGCCACTATCAAATGCCTGGATTTTTTAAAATATTTTTTTTTTCGAGGCCAAAAGGGTGGATTTTTTTTTAAATTTATTTTAGACCCATTAAAGGTGTGAATTTTTATAAATATTTTTCAGAAGCCCATATATTTTCCAATGCCTGTATCTAGCGTGGATTTTTTTAACATCTCCCTTTTATTATCTACCACCAAGATCACTGATCGTTTAATTCAAAAACTGTATCACAAGGACATTTTATGTGTGTTGTGTTGGCTGTGTCGACGATTAATCTCATTAACCTTATCACAACAGCAGTTCAGTTCATAGCATTGAAATGGTGGCTTTTGTTGTCGTTGTTGTTGTTGCTGATGGTGTTGTACATATTTACTATGTAGTTATGTATGTAGTCATCATAAATATATTAATTATATTAAAGCGTTCAAGATCTCATCCAAAGACCGGCATAACCATAACCGGCGAAGTGGACTTAATTGAACAATAAGCCCAGCCACCAACCAAGGCATTGAATGAAATTGTTGTAATAATAACAATATTAAGTTGAAGTTAAGTGAAGCAGCCACAACAACAACACAACATCTGAGATAAGTTATAATACTCTGACAATGGCAGCGGCGGTGTTGATGATGATAATGAAGAAGTTGTCCGATCGCGATGTTTATCATCATGGTAATAAAACAGTCATTTGTTTGTATGGACAACAACAACAAAAAAGTTAATGGCTTCGACTATAGTCGATACGGTTGGGTGTCTGTCCGACTGTCTCACTGGCCTTCTATGTGAAGTACAAAGGAGATGGTTGTTTTTTATATATGAAGATCGGAGTGTTGGAATAAATGTCGCAGACCGGACTAGAGAAGAAAAGTTTATCCAACTACGATTAACCAGAATCGACCCAGAATTTTTTTTTAATTTTTCGAAAATATTTCATAGGGCATTTATGTAGGTCTTAGGGATTATATGTGTGTGTTGTTGTGTGTGTGACCATATGGTAACACTGGACTGATTCGGGTTAATATTTTTGGAGGAAGTAACAAATTTTTTCAAAAACTATCACCGGAATTTTTAAATAGTTTTCCAAGGGATCCAAACGGCCTAGATTTAAAAATATTTAGATTAAATATATTATATTTCCTAAAGGCACCACTAGGAGTAGAATTTTTAAAAATATTTATCCTAAACATATCAATCAGGGTGCCCGATTGGACAAACATGAGTAGTTTGGCTTCCCTTTTACTAAAAAATGGACGAAAATATATATAAAAGCTATATCGAAATCTAAACCGATTTCATCGGAACTTGTCACAGGTTAAGTTATACTAATTTCGGCATGTTTTGTGCATATCGGCCACATTTTGAGTTCTTGGTGCATCATTTACATAAAATCGGGAGAAAAGATATATATTAACCTCAGTAAGTTGTGCAAAATTTTGTGTCAATCGGCGTAACTTTGGGTCTTTTGTGCATAAAATCGGACGAAAATATATATGGAACCATTTTTCACGAAACTTACGTACGTTGTGACAAATTTCGTGCAAATCGAAAGGTATATAGGGACTTTTGTACACCATTTACATTAAATCGGACGAAAATATATATGTGAGCTATATCTTAATCTGAACCGATTTTTCCCAATATTCAATAGGGTTCGTCCTTGGACCAAATATTTTTAAAAAGTGCAAATATAATTCTATATATAATTCTTAAAGATCCACAAATCGGATAGGTCTTGAAAAAAAAGTATTTTTAAAAATCAACATCTTTGATAGACTTTTCAAAAATATGTAAAAAACCCACTCCATTAAAAATCAAAGGCATGGATTAAAAATATCCTATGGGTTGTACGAGTCGTCTACTTCTTAAAAATAAATTTCCATGGATCCAATAGACGTAGATTTTACAAAAATATTGTGTTCACATGGCTCCATTATGCGTAGATTTCTTTTTTAAAATTTTCCCCGATGCTCCCTTTTTCACAGCTGTGAATTTGCTAACAATATTTTTGAGGGTCGTACCACACCACATGAAACATTTTAACCACTCTTAACCCAATTTTCTCATTGTCTGTTGAATTTTTCATTAATAGAAACATTTGTGTCAACAAGAAAATTGGATTACCTTCATGGTCGATGTGGATTCAGTTTGCAATGAATCATTTGATCGGACAATATAAAACCAAATGGGTATTACTTTCAAAAGAAAAAAAATACATTGCCCCTACACAAAGAAGGGTTTCCCCACCATACGTCTAAATAATAAAGGTTATTTCCTCTTATCCTTTGGGGTTTCAGAAACCACTACTTGAAGGGAAACACCCAAGATTACATTTTTCTCTAAAAAAAATATTTTAAAAATCCAAAAAATAAAGCCTCTGAAAAATATTTTTAAAAATTCACGCCTTTTATAGGCCACTAGAAAAATATTTAAAAACCAGTAAGCGGAGCAGTATACACAACTACCACGGAACTAAAAAATAAAGGCATTTTCCCCTTATTCTTTGGGGTTTAAAAACACCCACAGCTGAATTGTGAAAGATTGAATGTTTCTCTAAAAAAAATAATTTTAAAAAATCCAAAAAATAAAGCCTGTGAGAAATATTTTCAAAAATTCACGCCTTTTATAGGCCACTGGAAAAAATTAAAAAAAGCTTCTAAAAAATATTTAAAAACCAATAAGCAAAGCAGTATACACAGCTACCACGGAACTAAAACTTTCTGCTGATTTTTATTCCAGGCCTAGGCAAAGTCGTGATAGTTGCCCCCTCGTGCCCGATTAGAGGTCAACAGCTCCTCTTCCTTACTCTGACATATTTTCCGAATATTACTAATATTCAGTACAGTCCTTCTAAGTACTTGTCCATATTCACTTCATCGTGGGGTGTGTTGTGATGTTCAGCCATTAATTGCGACCTATAGTTCGACTCAAAAAACAAAAAGTTTTCGGTCCACTTCATCCCAAAATGATTATCTGATCATCACCGACAATTATAGTCGTTGTCATTGACCATAACTGGAACCTCATGGAAAATTTCAAAGAGATCATCGCTTTAATTCCGCCCTCCAGTGTGGTAATGATTTACTAAATAATATCTGAATACATGTAAATATTTATGTGTAACTCCCACATCCGACTATATAATTACTAATTATTAATTATTATGATTATAATTATTAATTAGTAACAACTTAAAGGTAAACCACTCCTCTTGAATATACTATCAACTTCTCGGGTGTATGTCCTTCGGGGGTAAATCTATATCTATCTAATACAAATTTTGTCATTTCTCACACAAAAGTCAGGGTCCATTTGACCCGCTAAATATTTACCGATCTTTATCAAAACAGGCATGCTTATTCTTTGGTCCGATCCCCTTCTTCATGCAAAAATTCGCGATGTTTGGGTTATAATTACTGCCTCTGGAGCGACCAGAAGCACCGACAAAAATTACGTTTTTGGTGCATTTCATCTACTGAATATTAATCGATCTATACCAAAAACAATAGGGGTCTTCATTGGCACGAACCCATCCTACATGCAAAATTTCGTGAAGATTGGTCCATAACTGTGGCCTGTATCGTGTTTACAAATTATAATGAACAGACGGACACACATGTCTACATCAACTAAGCCAGTCGAGATATTACGATCGGTATACTTAAAGGTGGGTCTAGGACCAATATTTCGCGGCGTTACAAACATTTGGGGCTGCACAAAGCTATAATACCCTGACAACATAGTTGTGTGGGGTATAATAAAATCGGACGAAAATATATATGGGAGCTATATCTAAATTTGAACCCATTTTCCCGAAATTTAGCACTTTTAATTTTATACTCAATTCATTACACAATGCTAAATTTCTTGCAAATCAAAGGATATAAAGGGATTTTGGTGCTCCATTTACCTAAAATCGGATGAGAGTATATATGGGAGCTATATCTAAATCTGAACCGATATTCACGAAACTTAGCACACGTCATTCTGGACCTAATTCAGTACTCTATGCCAAATTTCGTGCAAATCGAAGGATATTTAGGGACTTTGGTGCCCCATTTACCTGAAATCGGACGAAAATATATATGGGAGCTGCTATATCTAAATTTGAAACGATTTTCTCGAAACTTGGAACACGTCATTCTGAACCTAATTCAGTGCGCTTTGCCAAATTTCGTGCAAATCGAAAGTTATATAGGGACTTTGGTGCCCCATTTACCTAAAATCGGATGAAAATATATATGGGAGCTATATCTAAATCTGAACCGATTTTCACGAAATTCAACACACGTCTTTCTACAGTTAATTCTGTGCGCTTTGCCAAATTTCGTGCAAATCGAAATATATATAGGGACTTTGGTGCACCATTTGCCTTAAATCGGACGAAACTATGTATGGGAGCTATATCTAAATCTGAACCGATTTTCACGAAATTCAACACACGCCTTTCTACACTTAATTCTGTGCGCTTTGCCAAATTTCGTGCAAATCGAAAGATATATAGGGACTTTGGTGCACCATTTACCTTAAATCGGACGAAACTATGTATGGGAGCTATATCTAAATCTGGACCGATTTTCTCGAAATATGGCACACATCATTCTGGACCAAATTCAGTACTCTATGCCAAATTTCGTGTAAATCGAAAGATATATAGCAACTTTGGTGCCCCCTTTTAACTTAAATCCGACGAAAATATATATGTGAGCTACATCTAAATCTGAACCGATTTTCCCCAATTTCAATAGGGTTCGTCCTTGGGGAAAATAAATGAGCTGTGGCCCTTGAAAATATTGTTTTATTTAAAACGCACCCCTTAACTAATTCACCAAAACGCGTGGCTTGTCGTGACCATCTGCATCGGATTCCCAATGTGGGATTTACAAAAAAAGGAAAAAAAGAAAAACGTTTGAAATTAAGCCCTTGAAAAATATTCGTTAATAAATCCA